>NC_060267.1:165036727-165305882 GCF_021613505.1 Equus quagga
AAAAAAAAAAAAAAAAGTCTCTTCCAGTCTGATGGGGGACTCCAGAGAAAATATTATTCTTTAGCAGTGTCTCACTTTGCACATAAATGGCCAGGCTCTTGTATTGTTACCTTGCTTGGTTATTGGTTGGGGGTTGTTCCAAGAAAAGCATGCCCTCCATTGAAAGCTGGAGCAGACTTGAGGGGTTAACAGCTGGAGGCTATCAGCTAACCACACTCTTCTCAGCTAGGCAGAGGGTCCTTTCTTTCTCTCTCTCTCTCTTTCTCTCTCTCTCCCTCTCCCTCTCCCTTCCTCCCTCCCTTCTGTCCTTCCTTCAGGGAGATTGGCCCTGAGCTAACGGTCTGTTGCCAATCCTCCTCTTTTTGCTGAAGGAAGATTGTTACTGAGCTAACATCTGTGCCAATCTTCCTCTATTTTGTATGTGGGACACCACCACAGCATGGCCTGATGAGTAGTGCATAGGTCGGTGCCTGGGATCTGAACTGGCAAATCCTGGGCTACCGAAGTGGAGCATATGCACATTGGAAAGTGATATATAGATGTATATCACTTGTATATGAATATATATGTATTTGTATATATACATGTATACACACACACACACACACACACACACATATATATATAAAACTTTTGCAGGTCCCCTCCCTCACATTCTGGGGATTGCTGTAAGGGTCAATAGCCTGAACAAATTCATGTACGATTTAATAAGAGCCACTATTTAGCTAGTACATCCAGCTTGAAACTGCATATGCCCCTAAGGATTCTTATTTGTTTAACCTTTAGAAAATTTAGTTACAATAATAATTTAGTAAAGTGAACGAGTCTGATGTGTACACCCATTTAATCAAACCCAAATTAAAACAGAAAACATTTCCACCATCCTAGAAGACTTGCCTGTGTCACCTCTTAGGTGATGTCTCCCTCCACTCAAAAATGATCACTATTCTAACTCCTATCACTGTAGATTAGTTTTACCTGTTCTTCAATTTCATACTTGTCCTTTAATTTCATACAATTGGAATTGTATAGTTATGTACTCTTTTAGTCTTGTTTCTTTAACTCATTATGTCTTTGAGATTTTTCCATATTTTTGAATGTATCAGTATCAGTGATTTATTCCTCTTAAAGAAATTACTGTAGGATATTCAATTGTATAAGTATGGCATAATTTATTTATCCATTCTGTTCTTGATGAACGTTTGGCTGTTTCAAGTTTCGTGCAATTATGGATAAAGTTGCTGAGAACATTTTTCTTCTTGTCTTTTAGTGGACATATGCACTCATCTCTCTTGGGTGTATACCTCAGAGTGGAATTGCTGGATCATAAGGTATGCAGGTGTTCAGCTTTATAAGATACTGTAAACAGTTCTCCAAGGCGGTTGTAGTAATTTACATAGCCGCCAGCAATGCAGGAACATTCCAGTTGCTCCACATTCTCACCAACACTTCCTATTGTCAGCCTTATTAATTTTAGTCCTTCTGGTGGGTTCTGATTTAGTTTTATTTGTTCCAAATTCCCCTGGTGCCAGTCACAGTGAGGAGGTAACCAAGCCACCCACACTGTGTGGTATGGTTGATCTCCATCTTCTGCACTGTTTCCTCTACCGATTTAATACCCCCCTGAAGTGGTGAAATGTGGTTAGGGAGATGCCTGGCTCTTTCGCAAGGGGGGCTGCTCTCAGTTCCTCTCTGTCCCCTCCTCTCCCTTCTGTGGCTTGCAAGGATTCAGGACTGGCCGATTGGCAGATTGTTCCCGAGCAGGGTCAGTGGGTATGCTTGACTGGTATGCTTTTTACAAGTCTAGAAAATTCTCTCATTCATGTGAATGTTAGAAAATTGCCATTTTTGCAGCCTCATGAGCGGTGGGCTTTGTGTTTGCACCATTGCACCCCGAGGGCAGCATTACCACCTCTCATTCTTGAGACGGTGCTAGAATGATGGAACGCGATAAAGAAAGTACAAACCAGGGGTTCAGACCTGGCAGGATGCCAGCTGAAGGTAGCCTGCAGATTGAAATGTTGGCTCATGGTATTTAGAAAGAATTAGAATTAGTTATTATTTAAAAATCAGAGATTTTCACACCAACATTTGAAGTTCTGGCTTCTCTTGGGAAAGAACGCTAGGCTCACGCTCCCGGCTTGGAGCAACTGTCTAGAGCTGAGCGCCAGCTGCTCCAGTTAGGCGGGGTTCGTATTGTCCAGTTGGCTTCCTCCGCCCAGCCTGCTTCTCACACCCACGTTCTTTGCCTGGGGGAGGGAGCTAATGTGCCCCGAAGAGTTCCAGAGAGGCCTCAGACCGGAAATCGTTGTACTCTGAATCTATCCCAGTGCAAGGTTCAGAGTAAGGGCTAAATAAATGTTTATTAAATGAATAAAGGAGTGACCACAAGTCCCTTCTAAGGCAACGTGCTATGATACTCACATGTAGTTCCGCAAGAACACACAAGGTGGTGGTGTGCTCTCAGAAATCCGCATCCATCCACGCCCGTCCGCTTCCATCCGCACAGCAACGTCAAAGACGAACAGTTCCCAGTCCTGATTGTCTTCACAGGCCGGACTTTGAATTCAGTTGGCAAGAGTCTGTGCGCGTAACTCCTAATAATCTAAATGTATCGTAATTTTACATAATCCTGATGTCTATCTTTATGTACACATATACACACATACACGTATAATAAAAAGGTTTAAAATGAGAGGACATATAATTAGGATATATATAATTAGGCTATAGATGATTAGGATATATAATAGAATATATAGCTTAAATGTTTAAAATTTGAAGATGTACAATTAAGGTATATATATGTAATATCTATTAAAATGTATAATTAGGATATACAATTGGATATATAATTAATATTTATAAAAATTAAGATATATATAAAATTATATATACTTAATATGATTAGAATATATAATTACATTGAACCATATGAAATTGCAAATATTTGAGTGTTTTGACCTTCAAAAGCAGCAGTTTTATACAGTTGAACCTAATGTTTCAAAGCACCAAAGTTATTATATCTTTTAGAAAACAAAGCTTATCTTGTGTTCTCTTTCACTAGAATCTTCTCTCTCTGTTTCTAATTCCAATGTCCCAATGTGTCAGTGACATGAAAAATTGGTCTCTTGTCAAAGTAAGTGAGCCAATATAACCAAGAAGCCATGGACCAGTCGGCCCTGTGGTCGAGTGGTTAAGTTCCTGCGCTCCGCTTCGGTGGCACAGGGTTTCACTGGTTCGGATCCTGGGTGCGGACATGGCACCGCTCATCAGGCCACGTTGAGACGGCGTCCCACATGCCACAACTAGAAGGACCAATAACTAAAATATATAGCTATATACTGGGGGGATTCGGGGAGAAAAAAGCAGGAAAAAAAAAAAAGATTGGCAATGGTTGTTAGCTCAGGTGCCAATCTTTAAAAAAAAGAAAGAAGCAACGGACCAACAGTTATTTTTGCTGTTCCCATGTGGGAAGTTACTGGGTGGTGTTTGTGGGTAGGGAAATTACTCCACTTTCCCATTACATGGGAAGGGAAGGAGGTCACTGAAAGTTGACAGATTCTGTAAGAAGTCAGGGACTGGGACATCAGGATGTAGTCTGGAAGGAGTGTGGGAGCACCTCAGGGTTATCTACCTGCACCCAGATAACCCATAAAAGCTTTGTCTCCTTACAAGACAGGTGAGACGGGGGAAGCTGGAAAAGTAGTGTTCAGACACATTTCAGGATGAAAAGCAAAGTAGCCTGAAGAGTCACAGAGGAAGCAATTAGGAAGGAAGGACACTTGGAGAACATGGACACACACAGCAGAGATGGGACCTCATGGAAGGAACTCAACTCACTGGTCTTGGCATCATTAGCATAATGCGAATTCTCCCTGAGCGCTGGAAGTTCAAGGCCGTGGAGCCGTGGTCATGGAGACAAGGCCAAGCTTATTTTCTTTCCTGGTCCTTCAACATCATTCCTCAGAGAAGTGATGCCAGTGTGTGTGTGTACACACATGTGTATGTGTGTGATCTGAGTGCACAGTGTGAACTTCTTTCGGTTCCACAAGTGTGCAGGAAAAGCATGGCTTGGGGGCCCCATTCTGCGGTGGAGACAGGCTGCAATTCTAAGGAAGCTGAGGAGGGGAAAGGCATGCAGGCTTCCCTCCCGTCTTGCCAGGGAAGATTCCCAGAGCAGTGCTATCTCCAGTAAGCCCTCTGCAAGCCTAGATTTCAAAGGTCTGCTTTGCTGCTCTGACGATGAAGCTGTGTGCAGGAATGGAGCCAAGGAATTCAACAAGCAACGGTGTGGGGCTTCCTGAGCAGGGGCGTGAGCGCTGACTGGTGTCTTCTCGAGCTCACCCTTCTCTGGTCTCTCCTAGACATCTGGGGGTGGCGGGGGAGTGCTCCCATTCTGCAGGATGAGGGCATTTTGACCAAGCAGCTATGAGTCCTTAACACTGGACAAATTCTACTGTGGTAAATGTCACAGACCAGGCCCAAGGTGGAGGTGCTATTGGACTTCCTGGCAGATATTCCACAGAGACAGCTGTCAGGAGCCTCCACCATCAAACTCTCGCGATTTTCTGGAGAATCCATGAACTACTGAAACTGCGTTCCTTCACACGCCTGCTCACCCTATTCAAGTACAGAATGCCCACTCTGGCTTTGTTGCCAGCTTCCAGCTATAAGATTTTCCCCCAAAAGTGTGCAAATAAGATTTATTGCAAGTTTTGCCATCTTCCCATCTCTTATAAATTCTGTTTTTGCTCCTTCACTCATTTTACTAACTGGCTCCCTGAAGTGAGTCATCAATTCGCATGTGAAACATGCATCAGAATTTCTAACTATATGTGTGAGTTATTCTTTGACACGTTTAAATGTCCTGGGAAGATATCCAAGAAATATTGCTAAGTAAAAATAAAACAAAGCACTCAGAACAAAGCTGCTAGTAGGATTTAATATATGCAAAAAATTTTTTTAAATACATATGTTTATGCATATATAACCATTTATTCATGTATATGTATATACACAGATATGCATGTGTACATAAATGCATAAAGAGGAGACTGGAAGGATGCGTACAAAACTATTGATAGTGGTTACCTCTGGGGAGGGAGTAGGGGGTGGGGGGAAGTGCTGGGAGTTTTTAAGAAGGAGGACTTTCACATGTTGCTCAGTGCACCCGAATGCTCTTTGAGTACCAAATGTCTGAGTCTGGGTTCCCCAGGAGGCAGGCTCATATGCTATTAGGAAGTGCAAGCACAGGGGCAGGAGTGAGGGCTGACGGTTGTGAGAGAGGGAAAGAGGGAGAACCTATACAGAGATGTTATTGAGTTGGCTGTTTTGTTTAATCTCATGGAACCCCTCCACAAGAAGCTGTCAAAACTGCTCAGATTCAGGACTGTCTGGAGTGGGTTAAACATGGTGGCCTGAATGGAGAGACGCCACTCTTGCAAGTAAAGGAGGCTTCACTTTGGTGGCCAGTGGCACACAGTTTCACCTTCGAGATTATCCCGAGTGGTTCATTCTTGGAAATGCTGGTTGGGTTTAGTCTTAGCAGCACTGCTTTCCTTATTGTATGACTCCAAGGTCAGGGTCTCTGAGCTGAGATATTTGTCCAGGAGGCAGCAATGCCCAAGGGTCTGGCTGTCTTTGCTTGGTGTTAAGAAGCACCAGATACAGGAACTCACACACATGCCTGCCCACGTATGATGGTGATTTCAACGTGCATCACCAAAGGGTATGTGGGAGGTGTCTATAAAGTGGATATGAATACCCCTCATACCCTATGCTCTCTCTTTATGTTCTTGGTGAATGGAATCTTCCAGCAAACTAGATGCTAATAAAACATTTCCTTCCTTTGCGAAGCATTGTCTGGTTTGGGCCAGCTTTGTTCCAAGGCTATTGTCTCCAGGAAAAAAATGTCTTCAGGGACCTCATTTATATGGAAAAACTGAGTTCCCACTCCTTAGTGTGGTATATGCTCCCTCTGTGATCTGGCCCCACTTGTCTCCCTACTGCCCCTTGCACACTGTATTACAGCTGTGGTCACTCCTGTGAAGCCATACATCCTGTCACCTCTGGCACTTTACCCATGCTGTCCCTGCTGCTGGAATTCTTGTTACCACCTCGTCCCAATTATACCTGGCTAGCTTCTCTTTCTTTAGGTCACCTCCTTCAGGAAGCCTTCCCTGAACATTCCCCACCTCCAACTAGGTCAGGCTCTCCTCCTCTTCCCCAGTTACAGAACTTGTCCTATTGCATTGTAGTTCTCTCTTTGCCTGTCAGTCTGCCCCACTACTCAGAAAGTTATTTGAGAGAATGGTCCAGAATCTTGTTTGCCATTATTTTCTCAGTGCCTACTAGTTGCTTACCACATAGCCGTACTTATTGAATGAAAGAAGAAACTTAATTGTAAGATTTTTATAGTTTATGATATTTATAGTTTATTACTAACATAATTAAAGTTAAAATCCAATTCATCTCAAGAGAATGAGAAGACAACTCACAGACTGGGAGATAATATTTGCAAAAGACATGTCTGATAAAGAACTGTTATCTAAAATATACAAAGAACTCTTAAAACTCAACAATAAGAAAACAGACAACCTGATTAAGAAGTGGGCAAAAGACCTGAACAGACACCTCACCAGAGAAGAGATAAGGGTGGCAAGTAAGCATATGAAAGGATGTCGAACACCACATGTCATTAGGGAAATGCAAATTAAACAACAATGAGATACTACCACACCCCTATTAGAATGCTGGAAATCCAAAACGCTGACAGCACCGAATGCTGGTGAGGTGGATGTGGAGCAACAGGAACTCACCTTCATGGCTGGTGGGAATGCAAAATGGCACAGTCACTTTGGAAGACAGTTTGGAAGTTTCTTAGAAAACCAAACACATCCTTATCTTATGTTCCTGCAATCATGCTCCTTGATATTTACCCAAATGAGCTGAAAACTTGTGTTCACATGAAAATCTGCACACAGATGTTTACAGAAGTTTTATTCATAATTGCCCAAACTTGGAAGCAGCCAAGATGCCCTTTGATAGATGAATGGATAGATAAACTGTGGCACATCCAGACAATGAATATTACTCAGCACTAGAAAGAAATGAGCTATCAAGCCATGAAAAGACACATTGGAACCTTAATTGCATGTTACTAAGTGAAAGAAGTCAACCTGAAAAGGCTACATACAGTTATTGTATGATTCCAACTACACGACACTCCAGAAAGTGCAAAACCATGAAGTCAATAAAAGGATCAGTGGTTGCCAGGGATTAGGGGAGAGGGAAGGATGAATAGATGGAGAACAGAGGATTTTTAGGGCAGTGAAACTACTCTGTATGATACTATCATGATGGGTGCATGTCATTATACATTTTTCCAAGCCCATAGAATATACAACCCTAAGAGTGAACCCTAAGGTAAGCTATGGACTTTGGGTGGTAATGATGTTCAATGTTGATTCACTGATTGTGATAAATTTACCACTTCAGTGTGGGATGTTGATAGTAGAGAAGACTGTGCATGTGGGGGCAAGAGGTGTATGGAAACTGTGTACTTTCTGCTCAGTTTTACTGTGAACATAAAACTGCTCTAAAAAATAAAGTCTACTTAAAAATCCAGTTCATTTGACACCAGTGATTTTACTATGAAATCTCCATCCTTCTCTCCGTGTACCCCGACTCTTAGAAGGTACACAAATGTCTTGCAGATATATGTTATAGCCAAAAATTAACTCTGTTGCAAGATTTTAATTAGCCAAAAATTCTGGTCAAGAGTAGCTGGAAATGTTGACATTAGCTAGTGTTTAGATTTTGCTGAGGCACATGTAACAGAGGCATGTCGAGTATTTTCTCTAGCTGAACAGAATTGATTAGACCTGGGCTAGAGCAATCCTGTTCAATGACCTGGTGGCACATAGGTGATGATGGTGGTGATGGTGATGGTGGTGATGCTGGTATGAGGGGTGCTGTGGATAAGGATGGTAGTGGTATTAGTGGTGGATGTGGGGCTGTGGTGGAGGTGATAATAGTAGTGATGGTGGTGATTGTGATGATGGTAATAGTTATGAGGTTGTGGTTATGATTTTATGGGGATGGTAGTGATAGTGATGGTGGAGGTGGTATTGGTGGTAGCGGTAATAATGATGGTGGTATGGGACTGGTAGTGATGGTGATGCTGGTGGTCTAGGTGATGATAGTGGTCTTGGGGGTGCCAGTTGTGATGGTATAGTGGTATGGAGTATGGAGGTGATGGTGGTAGTGATGGTGGTGTTGGTAGTGTTGGTAGTGGTAATGGTGGAAGTTGTGGTGATGAATGTGATGCTGGTGATGATGGCCAAGCTTTAAGAAATTGCCCTCACCAAGAAGTTACCGGGTAGCCAGAAAAGGTGGTTCTGTTATGGATCAGGCACTGTGTAAGTGCTTGTCCTCTGGGATTTCACTTAATTTTTGCAATATCCTTGTGAGAATATTGCATATTGCAATAATCTCATATTGCAGCTGAGAAAACTAAGGCCCACAGAAGGTAAATGAATTGCCTCAGGTCATGCTTTGTCTTAGCCTGAATTCCCTGAGAAAGCAGAGCATCAGACAAGGGCCTGTGAGTAGGTAGTATATTTTGGCAAGTGATCTCAGGGAACATCAATGGAAGGAGGAAAAACATACAAGGGTGGGTTTTCTTGAACTGGTCATCACTCTGGGCAATGAGGGCTTCCCACTGCATTCTCCGGGAATCTTCTGATGAGCTGGATAGAATGTTCCCTACAGTTGTCTGCCTGAGAGAGAAAGGTGAAGAATTTGTCATGGGCTCTGGATCCCTGTGGTTACGGTTCATGCAGGATATATATGTCTGTGTGGATGACTGGTAGGTTCCCACAGTGTCCCACGCATCCTCTGACTTAGAGAAGCCTTGGGGACAGACAATGAGAGATAATCAGGCAGCTATGACAAGCCACCTCCACTCTACACCTGCATGTAGCTGGGGAGCTAAGAAGGTGTGAGGTCAGGCACAAAGTGTGGGCATGGCTTTTAGACGATGGAGCCGAGACTGAAACCAAGGCTGCCAAATTCCCGAATCTGTGTTCTTTATATTCTCTTAAGCAGTCCAGGAAGGACACAGAAGATTTTCAGTTATGATTAAAAAATCAATTTCAAATCATAGGCTGCCCCCCAAATTCAGTTTCTTATTTGCTGCTGTCACTACACCTTGTCTCGTTCTGACATCCACAAGGATATAGGGTGTCTTGCTTTGCACTTAGCACGTGCTCATAGAGGCCTCTAGGTGGCGCCAGCGTATCTTCGGCTGCTTCTAGGCGGCAAAGGTGTGTGGGCTTTTACACAAGGCAGTGGAGGACGAAATTTGGCAGCTATCAAGTTCTTTATTAATAGCGCGAGAAACATTTACGAACCCTTAATAAATAGAATTCTAAAATAATCTTTAGAACATCATGCTAAAATAAATACCAGATTTTTATTTCCCACTGCTGCCTTTCTATAAAGATCTTCTCTATGTTCCCTCAATTAGAATTTTGCACATAGGAGAGACTTGGGAGTTTGCAAGTTGACTTGCAGGCCTTTGGAGAAGTCTTTCTTGAAGTGTGGACGAGGGCTCACCGGTCTGAGACTCTCTTCTGGGGTCAGCTGAAACGCAGACGCCTGGATCCCCGCCCCCCGCCCCGCTGCTGCGCCAGAGTCGCTGGAGAACCCGTGTTCTTACCTACACACCTGGGGATTTTGATGCAGTCTGATTTCCCACTGTAGGTTGTACCTCCTCTTGCTCTGAAGGGCTATCTCGTTAGGAATGTATCCTTATTAGTCTCACTTTTCTAATCAGTACTAAAACCCCCGGAAATGAGTTATACGAGCTAAAATTTACAAGGTTGCAGTTTGAACTCTGTTCCTCTTCTCAGCATCTCTCCTAAAAATTAACTGTGAGTCAGGGTTGATCGCCAGCTTGTCCACCTGATTCTCACGCTTGGAACCTGTCTGAGTTTGAGCAAGGCAGCTCGCCCTCAGGAGAACCTGACTTCCGGCCACACCGCCAGGTGAGTTTTAACTACCCTGGTGTCTCGATGGATTTGTATTGTGTCAACTCGTCTAAGTCAGAACTACATTTTCCAGAGTTTCCTTCCCTGCGTAGCTTTTCTCTAGCATGGGCTCCACGAGACTTTTTGTGTGAAACGCGAAAGGCAGAAGTGAATCAGCAGCTCTGTTGTCTTCAACATTTGGAAGGTTGGCGTGGGGCACTAGTTGCTGTGGCAGCTCATGCTCCTTGTCGCTGGTCTGCTGGTCTGCTGGCTCCATGGTTGGCGTCAGGCAGCAGTCAGGCCCACAGCTCTTCTGCTTCTGCCAAATCTCGTCTATGGCTTCTCTAACTCCTGGGCCAGGCACCTGTTTACCTCCGTGACAAAGGGCACCAACTTGGCCTGCATCCCTGAAGATGGAGGCTGGGAGGTGGTGAGAGACTGACGCAGTTCCATCCATCCTGGGGCTTTCTGGTCAGCCACACATGTTTCCAGCTTGTCCTGGTCTCTCCCACTTCACATGCATCCTTACTTCTGCCGACCAGTCCTGCTGACTCAGACCCCAACACCAGGTGGGACAACAGCCCTACATAAATTGTTTAACCAGCTCTCACGATTGTGTAAGTTCAAATCCCTTCGTGAAGACTTTGTTATTTATATTTCTCCTAGTGGTTCTGCTTCTCTGATCAAACCCTGACTAATTCAGGTGTGGGGAAAAAACAACACAATCAGGCACGTTTGCTGCCTATATACATGGTGATTTCTTACTGTTTCCTGAAATTACCATGGCCATGATATGGTGCACCAGTGTCGTGACAGATAAAAAGACCTTTCAACAATTACCTTGTTTAATGACTTGATTCACCAAATCAGCCTTTCTTGAGCACCTGTCATGGCCCAGGGACTGTGTACGAGATGCTAAGGCTACAAGAGGTGTGAGACTTCCGGCTGGAAGTGGCAGGGGAAACAGTGGGGCGAGGGTTTTGGAGCACTTAATAGACTTCCTGGTTTTGCTCTGTCAGCTCCATTCTTTGTTTACTCATTCCCAGGAGGTCCCAGGAAAAGTCCAGGTCTGAGACCGCAGCTGCCAGAGCCAGTGTGTTGGCCAAGCACTGGCCCTGTGGAACCGGAGGGTGGTTTGCAGTTCCCTGAATGTCAGAGGTGAGTGGGGCGGGGTCAGACCAAGCTGGATGCCAACCTCTCTGCCCCCCAGCCCCTTTCCCCTCATTGGATTAGATTGCACAGAAGCTATACCCACCCCCCAGTCCAGGATTCTGCAGACTCTGGCATTCTTTTTAGATATCTTTGCCAAGAAGGTAGTCAGAACTGGTTTTTTAATTATAAATATTCCCTAGGTTTTCTTAAGATTCTCCATTTCTTTTCTTTTTGATCTATTTTTCCTCTGAAGGAGAAAGATAAGATAATTTGGAACAAACTATAGGACACTTTGCTTTTTGTCACAGTTACTAGACGTTACAATGAAGAAAAAATAATATTTCTGCAGAATAACCAGTTGGAAAACTTAGCTGCTTTTAATTGAAAGCTGAATGAATCACAGGTGTTTAGCTTTGGGAGGGGTCTTATAAACATGGGCTATGTTATCCTCAATTGTCCCTCCCGAATAAAGACTTAAATGAGTGGGTGAGTAAAGATTCGTGTAGCTTCTTTTCAGTCCTGGCAAGGGAGGTGGCAACCCTGCCAATAAGCCCAAAGCTTTGTTAAGAGACAGTCTGGGTGTTCCCTTTGTTATATAGGTAATCCCCAGAAAGTTTTGTCTTTGTTCTGCTAGAAATAATAGCTACCATGGATTGAGCCCTTACTCTGCACCAGGAACTGCACTAAACATTTAAAATACATTATTTCAGTTCTTTCAACCGTCCTTTGAAATAATATTGCAGATGAAGAACCAGAGACACAGAGAAGTAACCTGCCCGGGTTCAAATAGCAGGCAGGCAGTATGCTCTTTCCTACGCACCAGTCGTTCTCACACCGTGGTCCCCAGACCAGCAGCATCAGCATCACCTGGGAACTTGTTAGCAATGCACATTCTTGGGCCCCAGCCCAGACCTACTGAATTAGAAACCCTGGGAGTGAAGCCCAGCAATCTGTTTAAAACCTTCCAGGTGATTCTCCTGGAATCACACCAACATTTGTGGACCACCGAATTAGAGAGTTTACAGCATTATAGACAACCGCTTGTTAAGTTGGATCCTAAAGGTCCCAAACATAATATAACGGGCTAGAGTACCACAGGAATGTTCTTGGGGAGTGGATTTCATTTTTGTAGAAGTGTCAGAGACTGGACTAAGTGAGGCAGAAAGAAAGAAAATTGGGAAAGAGTGAGTCATGTTTTGTAATAAGATTTTTTACAAGTTTTCAAAATTTATTCACGGAAGGAGTTTGGATTCGCTGCAATGGGCAATATGGAGCTATTGTAAATATCTGAGCAGGGGAGTGATCCATTTAGCTTAATAAATTAGGAAAGAGTTTGCAAAGATGGAGAATTTTCTGTGTATTTATATTTCATTGGAAAAAGGAGGGGTAAATTTCGGGTGCAAAGAGTGTGGATGTGCACTCGTGTGTATGTGTGTGACCGTGTGTGTAAAGGGCTGAGACGGGGCAGCTCCTTCCGTGGACAGCTCCCTCCAATGACGCTCATGAGGGATCAGAGAACGGTGAGGATGTTGGCTAACTTGCTAAGGTAAAACATCTTTGCTCATCCTTTGTGACTACTCTTTATTTTGGGCAGTAAAAGGCCATTACTGATCCTATTAACCTCTATTCTTCTCAAATCTTCCAGCTGTCCTTGCACAATGTTGGCAAGTGCAGAGATGAGGGAAAATTGTGCTGAGATTCAATTTCTTGGAATTTCTTAACAAGATAAGCAAGCTGATGCTCGTTCTACTTACACACTGCAAGAATAATTTCCATTTCTAAGGAAATGTTCAGTACAAACATTAATCTCCTAGTCTTTCTCCTTCAAAGAATTGGATGGAGTCATCTTTACATGTTACTTCTGAGAGGAAACAACTTGTAATGAGATATTCTCTTAGATGGTGCAGTGTTTTGAAAATGCAGAGATGCTAGAGGTTCTCGAATGAAAGCGTATAGCTTTAAAGATGATTCTGCTGCTGTGAGCTGGAGATCAGGGGAGGGAGTCAGGCAGGACTGGGTCTGAATTTTAGCTGAATACTTAACCAGCTGTGTGGCCCTGGGCGAGTCACATTTTTCCAAACTCCAGAGAAATAGAAATAATTAACCTTAGAGAGTTGTACAAAGGATTAGAGAGAATGAATGGAAAGCAGGGAGCATGCTGGGCACATCGAAGGCTGGGTAATAATAGTTAGTACTATCTAATATACTTAATAATTTTGTCTCCTTAAATGGAGAAAACACCCCCATCGTTTTTAGTGAAATGCTGGCCCTACATCTTTAACACTCCTGAAATATGGAAGATGACTTTAGTCATTTGAGTTGGCCGCATCTGGAAGATAAATTCCTGGAAGTGGAATGGCTCAATCTAAGATTATATGCATTTGTAATTTTGATAAATATTTCCAAATTGGTTTCTATGGGGCTTATTCCAATTTACTTTTCCAGCAGCAGAGTATATGAATTAGGCAGATTTTTTTTTTTTTGAGGAAGATTAGCCCTGAGCTCACTGCTGCCAATCCTCCTCTTTTTGCTGAGGAAGGCTGGCCCTGAGCTAACATCTGTGCCCATCTTCCTCTACTTTATATGTGGGATGCCTCCCACAGCATGGCTTGTCAAGTGGTGCCATGTCCGTACCCAGGATCCAAACTGGCGAACCCTGGGCCTCCAAAGCGGAACGTGCCTGCTTCACCGCTGTGCCACCGGGCCGGCCCCAGGCAGATGTTTTTTGAACACTGCCAGGTGACATCTTCTTTATAGAAGGTTTATAACACGTCTACAAATTCTTTGACACATCTCCCATTGAGAGGCGGGGTCTGTGTCCCCTCCCTCTGAATCTGGATGGGCTGTGACTGCCTGGATAAATGGTTGTGGCAGAAGTGATGCTGTGTGATTTCTGAGGTTATGTCCATGCAGGCCATGTAGCTTCCACCTGGTTCTTTTGGGATGTTCACACTATGGAAAGCAGCCATTATGAAGGAAGTCTGGCCGCCCTGTGACCACCAGTCTGATCGATGGCTCAGCGGAACCCCCAGCCACAGAAAGGACTAACTATTGACCATGTGAGTGAGGGAGGCATCTTGGACGTCCAGGACGGTGGAGCCTTTAGATGACCACGGCCCCAGCTGACATCTGACCTCAGCCGCGTCAGAGAGCCTTGGGAGAAAACTGCCAGTCAAGCCCTTCCTGAATTCCTGACCCACAGAATCGTAAGCCAAATAAAATGGTTGTTTTAAGCATTGAAGTGTTGGAGTAGTTTGCTCTGCAGCGAGAGTAACTTGGGCACTTCTCCACAGTGGTTCTTAATCTTTATTTTCAGGCTCCCTAGAAAACCTTTCAAATGAGGGCCCCATGGGTTTACCAGAGTAGATGGCGTTTCTAGCTCACTGGCTCAACTCTGGTCCCGTCCAGCCCAAGAAAACATAGGAGAAAGTGAATAAGAATGGCATTATTATTGGGACAGCCTAGAATCAGCACTAGCATATTTTAAAAAGTTATCCATTAGTTAATTGCAACACTTCAGCTGTTATCTGGGAGGCAGTACAAGGACTCATGAGCCCTTCTTTGGGGTCTGAGAGATCTTGGTGTGAGAATTTGGGAAAGATACTTCATATCCTCCGAGTCTGTTTCTTCATCTGTACTGATAAAACTCAGCTCATGGAATTTTTTATTAAGTAATATAAATTTCCTACATTAAATAATACAAGGTAGGAAAAAATGCATAATACTAATTGTCTCAATACACAATAGTTAGCTGAGGTAAGATGAAGAGCTGCTTATAACTGCTGCCCTTCTAGGCTGTGAGTCCCTCAAGGCTGGGCACCACGAGGCTTCTTACGGGAAGCCACTCCCTGCAGGAATACTTCTATAAAACTACTATTCAGAGCCTCCTCAGTGGTTGCCCTGCTTCCACCTTTGCCCTCCAATAGTCCATTTGCCACCTTGCAGGCAGAGTGATTCTAAGTTGGATCATGTCACTTCTCTGCTCAGAGCCCCCTGATGGTTCCCATTTCGTCTGGGGTAAAAGCCAGAGTCTTTGCTAAAACTGACAAAACCCTAGATCTTTACCTCATCTCCTATTTCTTTTTACCTCACTCGCTTGGCTCCAGCCACTTAGACCTGTTTGCTGTTCCTTGAAGCGCTCCCAGAGTCACCACAATCTGTTGTGTGGATTGTGCCCTATAGGAAGGACCCAGCCAAGGGGGCAGAGAGCTGAAATCCAGCCTGGGCTGCACTTACTGTGCTGTGCTTCTGGCATGATTGACACCAATGTGCCTTCTTGCCCATCAGCAGTCCTGACTTTCCAACGTGTGCTCCTGCCCCAGGGCCTTTGTACTTGCTGTTATTTGCCTTGGACTCTCTCCTTCAGAATACCTGACTTATTCATTAACTTCCTTCAGGCCTTTCCTCAAATGCTACCTCATCAGAGAAATTTTCTCTGACACCTGTGGAAGTAGTAAGCCCCACCCTCCCTTGCCCTGCTCTCTTTTTCTCCACATCACTAATTGCCATCTGACGGGTACTGTATGTATTTATCCTTGCTCTCCCTCCTCTGGAAAATGTCTAGACAATGATTTGTGAAGAGCAGCCCCTGGACCAGTAGCATCAGCCTCACCTGGGAACTCGGTAGAGATGCAAATTACCCCACCTCACACCTGCAGAATCAGAGGCATTGGAGGTGGGGCCCATTACCCTCGAGGTAATCCTGAGGCACACTCAAGTTTGAGAATCCCTGGGCTAGGAAATGAGAGAGAAGGGCTTTATCTGTTCGTTTGCTGCTGCACCCTCAGAACTTAGAACAGTGTCTAACATAAAGCAGGTGCTCCATAAATGTTTGTTGAATGAGTGCTGAATGAATGGAGCGCTTCTCAAGAACAGGGCTGCCTTTTAAGTGCTTTAAGTATTAATTCATTTAATCTCCAATCAGTGCTATGACTCGGGTACTATACTTATCTCATTTTACAGCTGAGGAACCTGAGACAGTCCAGGTAACTAGCTCAATGTCACACACCTAGGAAGTGGCAGAGCCCGGAACCCAGAGCTCGCCTGTTTAACCACAGGCTACATACACTGCCTCTCAGCGGGACCAGGGGTCCCCAGCAGCAGTGTCAGGCTGCTCCAGGCTGCTAGCTAGGAGGAGATTTTTATAAGAAAGGACAAAAGTCCTCCTGTCTGAGCGAGGTTGGGAGCTGAGGCACACTGTGTTAAGGGCAGGAGACACAGGTGCAGTCCTTTTCTCCCGCTTCCTGGGAGAACAAAATTGGAAGCCATTCAAACTCTGAGCCTTGACTGTCCTGTCTGTGAAATGGGCCAGAAGCCGGGGGTCTGGAAATTTGGAAGAGGACGGGGTGGCAGCCAGCTCATCCTGGCTAAAATAGGCACTGTTGGCACCCCACGTCACCCCATCTCTGACTTCAGAGGCAGCTGTAGTGGAACGTTCTGGGAGGGCCCAGAACCTCTCCCTGTGAGGACTTTTCCTCAAGTGTGTGCCCTGCCTCTTCCCTGGTTCTAACCCAGGGCCTTCTCTAGTGCGGAGGGAGTCCACTCAGCCTTCTAGGAAGCCTGGCCTGAAGTTGATCCCCTTGGGAGCAGCCCTCAAGTAACGGGGAACAGGAACCAGCGGAGAAATGGCCCTGCCTCCCGCCTTTTAGGTGGACCGTTCTAGGAGGCATCTGGTGCACTTGAGAGGCTGCAGCAGGACGAGGCCTCCTTTCCCACAGCAGCAGTGATCTCAGGACACTGTCTCAGATGGCCTTTCCTCCCTCCCTGTCTCCCTCTCCCTCCCTCCTGTCCCCTGGGCTCACCTTCCAAAGAAGTCCCTGCCTCCAGGTCGCTGTGTCTAAGGCTCTGCTTTAACTCAGAGACCTGCCTTTCTCCAGATTAGAAAACAGGAAGCTGCTCAGGGAGAATGCAGCGCTGGTGCATCTTGGCTAGGAGTGTGGCTGGATCAGCATCTGTGGGCTGTAAATGTGCCCAGCAGCCTGAACTCTGGTCCACGCCCTGATCAGATAGATGGGGAAATGGAGTTTTTCCTATTTCCTCTGGCAGTCAGCTCATTCATTCCATCTTTTGAAGGAGCTTTGCAGAGGGACTGACATCTCTGGCTTTTGTGTTCGGAAGCTGGGGCCAGAGGCTAAAATTTGCAGAAAGTTCAGCTTTCATCCTTTAGATTCAGAAAAGACCTGCCCCTGTGGCCTGCTCCAGGTAGATGAGAGAGAAGAGCTCAGCTGCTGGTGGGTCATGTGGCCAACCTGGCTCTTCATCTCTGCCCACGGGCAGGAGTTATTATTCTCTCTCCGCAGCTCATCTCACACCAAGACCGACCACAATAAGGGAAAACAACCTTCAAAGAGCACAGCGAGACACACTTTCCTTTTAAAAGAGCCCCTGATCTTATTTCTGGGCGGTGGGTGATGGGTGACGTTTCTTTTTCCTTTAGGTTTACCTATGTTTTTTAGGTTTTCTATCAATATCCCAAAACATGTATTTTTTTGTGCAACATAAAAGGTTAAAAAATAAATTCAGCTGCACAATTTGTGAAATAAATAAATGAATCATCAAAATAGGTGAATAGAGAGGGATTTTATATATATATATATAGTCATATTCTTACCTTATTCCTCGATTCTTAAAGTCAAATTCCTGCATTCTTTGTCCAAATCTCTCTACCAACCCCAACCCCCACTATTGACCCCACAGAAGCTTTACAGGAAACAAGTTTTTTGGTTTTTTTAATTGAGGTAACATTCATTGGTTTATAACATTGTATACATTTCAGGGGGTAATCATTATATTTCGATTTCTGTGTAGACTACGTCAGTTTCACCGCCCAAAGACTAATTACCGTCCCTCACCACACACGTGTGCCCAGTCACCCCTTTCAGCCCCCCACTCCCCACTGCCACTCTGGTAACCACCATTGTAATCTCTGTCTCTCTGTGTTTGTCGTTGTTGTTTTTACCTTCTACTTATGAGCAAAATCATACAGTATTTGACTTTCTCCATCTGACTTACTTCACTTAGCATAATATCCTCAAAGTCTATCCATGTTGTCGCAAATGGCAAGATTTCATGTTTTTTATAGCTGAGTAGTATTCCATTGTGTGTATATGCCACATCTTATTTATCCATTTGTCTCTTGATGGGCACTTAGGTTGTTTCCAAGTCTTGGCTATTGTGACTAATGAAGATCAGGAGTATTACCATCCTCATTTTAGAGATGAGAAAACTGAGGTACAGATAGAGTAAGTAACTGGCCCAAAGTCCCATGGCTAATAAGAGGCAGGGCGGGGATTGAAACTCAGAACGGTCAGCCCCGGAGTCCCTGCACTCAGTGAATACACTCAATTTCCTCCGTACTTTTTTTTCTCCATGTGATGACCTCTTCCAAGGATCCCTCTACTTGGCTGGTAGAAAATTCAGTGTCAGATATTATTGGGCTTCTCTTCTCATTTCCACAGGGTCAAATAAGAATCCTCAGTGTGGAGGTAGGAAGGGGCCATGAGTCCAAGGTGCTCCCTGCTGGTCTGTGGTTCCTCGTTCCATAGTGGTGGCCACCCTTAGGGCTGGTTCTCCCACCTGGCTCCCAGCAAACCAGAGAAGCACCCCTCTGGGCTGCGTGGTGCTGCAGATTCACACGTTGGGCCCCCCAACGGGGCTCCCATCTATTGAGCCTCAGTGGGCACGCAGGGCCCAGGTGCTGACCTGTGTGGAGACCCCAAACCCCACTCCAAGCATATAGTCTCAGGTCATTTCTGCTTCCCTTCTCAAGCCAAGTAACGGCCTCTGAATCCTCAGCTGTGTTGAAACAACGGATTTATAGTTCCCGAGGTTGCCTGGAGGAGGGGCAAGGGTATCTTAGTGCTGATCCCTCCTGCCAGGGTGGGAGGTGGGCAAGGACAGACGAACAGCGTGTAAATGTTTGTAAACTATTTATCCTATTGCAGATTCCCACGAGTCAACATGCGAAGTAAGGGAGTCAGGAGCGGAGGGAAGGCCAAGTGGGAGAACTTACGGACTAGAAGGTAGAAAAGAAGAATCACTTGAGGATGCTTGTTAAAAATACCTGAACCCCACTCCAAGTTTATGGAATCACAATTCCCCAGAGGATTTGATAAATATTAGAGTTTGAGATCCTTTGGTCTGCAGGATCTGGGAAATTTTTGCTTCCCCCATGAACTGGCATTCTACTGTTGACCAAAGAAAGTTACGTAATATACAAGGTCAATCAGGATGGCCAGAGCAAACCTCGTGGATATAACCCAGCTGCAAGGGGTGGCAATGATGTGTGTGAGTGGGAATGTAGGGCTGTTTCTGGAGTTTATTCATAACAGCAGTCAGAGGGAAAGTAGGTTATTTGTTGACTGAGGTTAGGAAAAAAGAACGTGTTCAGGAAAATTACCCATAACTTGGGAATAAAGTAAAAAGACGATTGCTTGACATTTTAATGCTATGCTAGAGCATTTTGTAATAAGCTTGCTTCAGGGTCATCCGAATCTCAGGGAATATAACTTTGACTTGCTGTTTGAAATTTGATTAGATTTCATTTGTTTTACAGCTCTGAAAAGTTGGAGATTAAGTTGCATTAAACTGAGAAGGGATATTTTTTTTTTTGTTGTCCAGTAGAGAAGATAACCCCAAAGATTAAGTTTTGATTGCCTTATAGGACATTAATCAGCATTGTATCTGACTTAGCACTTCTATTTCAGCATTCCTTTCTTCCACTGACCAGACAAGCCAATTTTCTCCGATTCTCATGGACCTGGCTTTGTCCTTCTGCTAGCTCCTGCATTAATGAATTGAATAAAACTTAGAATGTGCTTATTATCTATTCATATGAGAATTATGATAACCTTCAAATTATGCCTTCGCAAAGCATCCTGAGCATTTTTAGGTCTGAGGAGAAAGCTGAGGGAATAAACAGGAAACGAGTCAAAGGGATAAGAGTTAAATTCATTAGGAGCAGATAGAGAGACAGAGCTCTAGAACAGTTGAGGTGAGCAGTTCAGGATGAGGGCCACGAACATGACGAGGCTGTCAAGCGTCTTGGGTGTGGCCCCACTGGGGTAGACCCAGATTGTTTTGAGACACCATTCTGGTTGGTCACGTAACTCTTGCTTTGATAGAAAGCTCCAGGCTAAGTTCTATGCTCAATTGCTATTCCTTTCCTCAGCCAGCAGTATTCAATTTTTCTTCCTTTCTTGCCTTTTTGTCACTTAGTCTCTCTCTTTTTGTTCTGTGTTTATTATTTGAGGTAACTTCTTATTATAAGCTATTTAAATTCCTGTTATAACTAAGCAGAGAAAAATCAATCAATAAAGTAAAGGAAGATGCCTCAGTATTGCAACCAGACCTAAGCTGATGTGGTTGTTCATAATTTTTTAGGCTCTTTGTTTTATTTTATTTTAGTTCTTGGTTATCTGTAGTGTCCAATTGTTAGAAGCTAGAGCCATAAGTCCAGATGTAGAAGAGAGCAAGTTTCAGGTTGAATCTATCCAGTTAGACATTTATGTTTAAGCAGGCACAAACAGGCAGAGCAGGGTTAGGGTTAGAGTTAGTTTACAGGCCAACTGTTTGGCAAGATGGAGAAAGTGCTGGTTCTTTGTCTTGTAGGGGCTCTTGGAAGCACCTTGCATGAAAGACAGGCTCTCCAGAGGCCAGTGTGACCATGTTCTAGGGGCAGGATTTGGCTCACCGTTTAGGTGAGTGAGGGGACCAAGAATCCTTTCAAATCGGGGCTTGACGCAGAACCTTTGAGAATCAAGTCTCAGGGGACATTCCCAAAGTATGCTGGGCTTCTTAAATTCTCATACTCTCTACAATGATGGGGAACATCTCTAGCATTTCTGGCAAATCCACATATCTGGAACATCACGAGTTTCACCAAAGAAAATCTATTTCCAATGGTCATTATGCTAACTAGCAAAACACCTGGTGTTGGTTAGGTATAAAGATAGTTGAAGCACTGGCAGTAGCCGTCCCTGGTGTGTGGCCTTTTGATTACATTGTACTTGACCATCCAGATTAGGCAATCCACTTCTCCTGTGGCATAGATGAAAACTGAAACCCACACGCCATACTGTGGGAAAATGATCTAAAGATTTTACCAACCACATTACATCCAGGATATGGGAAAATTCACTGTGCTCTATGTGGCTAATGTAGGAATTAAATTATAAGCCAGAATGTCTTTTTTTTTTTTTTTAAAGATTTTATTTTTTTCCTTTTTCTTCCCAAAGCCCCCCCGGTACATAGTTGTATATTCTTCGTTGTGGGTCCTTCTAGTTGTGGCATGTGGGATGCTGCCTCAGCGTGGTTTGATGAGCAGTGCCATGTCCGCGCCCAGGATTCGAACCAACGAAACACTGGGCTGCCTGAAGCGGAGCGCGCGAACTTAACCACTTGGCCATGGGGCCAGCCCCAAGCCAGAATGTCTTTAATCAGCCTTGATTAAAATTAAGTTTAATAATTTCCATAGCTGTAAATTTGAAAGGATAGTAAGTTGTCAATGCAAATGCCTTTGAGAAGGTAAAGCACTGCTTTACGTAGATTAGGAAGATTAGAAAATATTTATATACCAGCTGCAAAAAAATGGGATTAAACTTAATTTTTAACCTGTGTCTTGTCATCATAAAGTTTGGGTTAAGTCAGTTTTCTAGAAAAGCAGAGTTTCCTGTAATAGTCAAAAGTTTACTTAATATAACCCTTGGAAGGACCTTTGACTAGTAACCTTGAAACCATTAGTTTGTGTTATAAGGAACTATATTTGTTGGAATATTTATTATAGAAGAGCGCTGTTTACCACTTAAAATTGTAAACTACTTTTGTCACTGGAGGTTGAATTCATGGCCAACCTTGGGGTCATTAATCCCTGACTATGACCTCTTGATCTGATTGTAATTAACTAGTCATTGTATGAAAATTGAGCATTATTTTGGAGGGAAGAATGTTATTCTTCCTTGCACAAGTTCTACCCAAGTAAATGTTAAATACGTGACTTTAGCAGATAAAGACACAAAGCAAATTCTCTTTCTCCCACAATGGGTTTGGACCTGTTTCCCCGCAGCCTGATGAAGTTGTATAACAGAATTACTGAACTTTCTGGGTACAGCTTTGAAAGTGAAAATATCATATGAATGACCAAAAAGCCCAGGCTTTGACTGTGCAACGTTAGCTATTTTTTTGCTTATATTTGGTTTCTCAACCCCTTCCTGTCTGCTCTTTGTCATGGGGGCAGAAATCTTGTCTCTCCAAGCAGCATAGCTTTGGGGATTAGTCCTGGATTCCAAGAGGCCAGTGAAGTGCCACTTCTGCTGTGAATACTCAGCCAGCATTTGTTGGTGATAACTGGGGCTCTTCATCTCTCCAGGGATCCAGTTTGGCGGTGAGGACGGAAATTGGATAGTTTAAAAATCCTTGATGCCTTCCTCTCTGGGACAAAATGAGGAAAGCCTTTATGTCTCTGTGTCTTTAGGGAGTGCGAGTGGGGAACAAGACTGTAGTCCTACGTATCTTTTCCAGCTTCCAGATCCAAAGGAATTTGAGAGAGATGAGGCTGATGTTGCCAATGGAAGCTACTTCTTCCACTAATAAGCACATGTTCTTCTGATGGGGGTCTCATATTGGTTTATGGAATTGACAATGATTTCTCTTCTTCATGGCTGCCAGCGTCTTATCTCCCAAAGACCCTGCAAAGATATTCTGAATCACAGATTACATTATTTGAGTCATTTCCCCTCTTGCTATTTCTTACCCAAGAAGGGCTTGTGAGAGGTGGCTTATCACTGAGATTCTTCCACAGCCTGGTTTTTATACAGATCTAATTAAAAACAGTACATTACAAATTTGTGCCTAGCATTGCCTAATTCATTCTACTAGGTGTAAGTAAATGTCTTTAAGTTTTTAGAGGAATATAACTGTAACCGTGTTTTAGGAATTCCTGAGTTTAGTACCAAGTCTTCTCTTGCCAGTCTTAAAGCTCCCCCTCCCTGGCTCCTTAACAATCCCTTCCCTTTCGAAATCACTGTGAACTCCCTCTCTTGTGTAAACTTCCCAACTTGTGTAGGATCTGAACAGTATTAATTCCTTGGTTAAATCCCATTATCTCTGCCCATTTCCTTCCCTACTTTCCTGGGATCATCTCTTCATCTTCTGCCATCTGGCTTCACATCAGTGAAGATGAAAACGGAAATGCTCTTATTTGAGGCACTTTTCAATAAAAGAACAGAGAATGTAAAGAGAGTAGAGTGAATAGATATGATCAGCTATCCAAGAAAATGGCTGTTAATTGCTGATGTGTCCTTTGGGCAAATTGCATCACCTTTTTGACCTCAAGTTTTCTCTTCAAAATAACGAGTTTTGACTAGCTGATCCATAAGATCCTTTCCAGGGCTAAATTCTGTGAATGTACAGGCATTTGCTGCAGCTGGATGTTGTATTCAGCTCTAGGATTCCTGGTAGCAAAAGAAAATTGGAAAAGATGTTGAATTATATGGCGTTCATTGGCTGACAGAAAGAAGTGCAGGCTTGCATTTGCAGAGATGGAATAAAACTCAAGCAAGGAAGTATACTATAGGACCCTGGGAAAGGTTTTAAACTGTGTCTACCCAAAGTCATAGTGATGACTCTGAGTTACAAATGACCAAAATTCAAACTGAGCTAGCTTAAGCAAATAAAGTGATGTACTGACTTTCACCGAAAAAAAAAAAAAGTGGAAAGGCAGGCACTTGAATGTCCTCATGGTTTCATCTCTGCTTCCTTCTGTGTTTTGGGGTCAGGCTGGCTGTGCCACAAAGCTGAAACCATGGCAACAGGCAATCTTAGTGTTATATCTTTAAAACTTCTTAGCCAGAGATGTTAGGAACAAAATCTAAGGAAAGATTTTGATTGGCCAGGCTTGGGTCACATGATGATTCCCGGACCAATCATAATGTGGGAACTGCAGCTTCTGCTGGAGCAGAGGGCGAAATGGAAGTTTCCCATCGGCAGGGTGGTTACCGTTCCAGGAAGGCAAAGAGTATGACTGTTTCACCTTGTCTTGGTGGCTGCCTTCACCTCTTCTCCCCTATTCAGGTCTACCATCTAAATGTGCCCTTCTCAAAAGTCCATTATACTCTCAAAGCCCCTATGTCTTTTGAAGAGTTTACCTGCCCAGTCTTCTCAGTCTCCCTCTCTAAGAGCTCTTCATAGCGGTGACTAGCAACCTTGATAAATTAATCTGTGCTGCAAACAAATTGGCTAGAGGTGCTAAAGGCCATCTGATAGAGACCACCAAGGACACACCAACAAAGTTAGGTTAACTTGCTGAGCAAGGGGACCACCCACCAGACGGATGACTGGGCATGTCACCAGACAAAGGAACACATAGGCTTGCTATGTGATTGGGGGGAAAGGGTGAGGTTCTGGTAAAATTTTGACAAAGTAGTGTTGTGCTTGTTCAAAGCAAAGCAGGGCCGTGTATAAAGGGGTTGACATGAGGCCTGAGCTGAGATAAGAACTCAGGGTCCTGTTTCCTTGGAAACAACAAAGTTAAGATAAATGTGGAATGTTGTGTGCAAAAGCCTTATCTGAAGCTCTGCACCTGGGTTGGAAATTGAGGCTGTTTTTCTGTGTTACAATGACTTGGATCCTCCAGGGAAGAATGAGGTGTTTCATTCTCCCTAAATGTGGTTTCAAACAGTGTATGATTTTAGAGAACAAGTTTTCTCGTGTCTTTTTGTCAGTAAACAAAGGCATTTTTTTCACAGCTTTACAGACAAGATTCTTCCTCCTCCACTCATCGGATATACACTTGATCAGGGTCTCTCTTGACATAATAGCATGTCTTTTGTAGTCAAACATGAAGGAGTGAGTTAAGGTGGAAATGCCACGTCAGTTACAAGGAGGTTGGAGACAGTCTTTTGGTGTTTAGGTATATTATTGAGGCGATTATTTGCCGTTTATTCACTCTGCAAATACTTGTTGAGACTCTACGAGGTAACAATCATTGCAAAGGAGATAGGATTCGTATCCTTGAACACCTCACAGTTTAGTAGGGGAAGCATTGTGGAAGGAAACAAAGCCAGAACTCCACGGCTAGTGCAATAGTGCATTTTGGCATAAACGTTTGCGAGAGCAAAGAGGAAGTAGTGAACTCCAATCTGAGGAATTTGGTGCCATTCATGGTGAGTATAGTGTGGGAGGGGGAGTGTGAGGTTTTAAGGTGAGGAGATTTCGTTTTGAAGAGGTTGGCAAGTGCTGCAGACACTGTCCATTCTGCGCCTCAGATGCGCTCGGTGCATCTCCGAGCTCCGTGGACAGTTCCTGAGCATACGCGCAGCCTCCCACCGCAGAGCCTTCCTTTCTCCGCCGCTGGCTGTCTCCGTTGCTAAGGGAGTTTACTCAGCCTATTCACAGGCCAGCCTGGAAGTGTGGATCCCTAGGGGCAATCGTCAACCACTGACGGGTGGCGCTGGGTGACTAAATCCCAGCCATCTCTCACTGGGACGGTTCTGAGGGTCGTTCTGAGTTTCTCAGAGGGTCCCCAACAGGATGCAACCCCAGTTGCCTACAGAGGTGATGCAATTATCGAGGCACACTTTTTGGCTTTTATCCCTTCAGGTCTTACTTAGTTTCTTTCTTTTTTTAAAAGATTAGCACTTGAGGGCCAGCCCGGTGGCACAGCGGTTAAGTTTGCACATTCTGCTTTGGTGGCCTGGGGTTCGCTGGTTCGGATCCCGGGTGTGAGCATGGCACCACTTGTCAAGTCATGCTGTGGGAGGTGTCCCACGTATAAAGTAGAGGAAGATGGGCATGGATGTTAGCTCAGGGCCAGTCTTCCTCAGCAGAAAGAGGAGGATTGGTGGTGGATGTTAGGTCAGGGCTAATCTTCCTCAAAAAAAAAAAAAAAAGAAAAAGATTGGCACTTGAGTTAACATCTGTTGCCAATCTTTTTTTTTTCTTCTCCTCCCTAAAGCTCCCTGGGACATAGTTGTATCTTCTAGTTGTGGGTCCTTCTGATTGTGCTATGTGGGACACCGCCTCAGCATCGCTTGATGAGCGGTGCTAGGTCCGGGCCCAGGATATTAACCACCGAAACCCTGGGCCACCTGAAGTGGAGTGCGGGAACTTAACCACTCTGCCACAGGGCGGCCCCCAGGTCTTACTTTCTGTATTCCCTCTCTTGCTTCCTTGGATTGCTTTCCAAATAAATTGCCTACACTCAAGTCCTTGTCTCAGGATCTACTTTTGGGTGAACCTGAACTGAGATAGCAAGCTTCTCTCCTGTGGGAGAATAGCGTACAAGGAGAAGTGGGAAGATGGCTTGAGGATCAAGGAGAGGATACAGAGTAGAGAAAAGTGGTGAATGCTCTGGAGTAACAGAGGAAATAAGGACCTTGCTACTTAACCAGGGTCGGTGTTAGAGTTCAAGACCTTGAACCTAAAGTCATCTTGGTGTCTAAGCTGCTGCCTTGGGGAATGAAAGGGAGTCTAGAGGAAGGGGATGCTGTTGGGTGGGTGAGTCAGAGGGGAGAACATGGCTTCCTGAGCAGGAGGGAAGAGAAGACTAAAAGCACTGGTTGGCATTAAATATCTGAGCTTAACTGTTTTTGCTGAAGAATTTTACCTGTGATAGCCTAATTATTTCCCTGAGAGAATCAGAACATTTAGTGAGCGCATATGTGAAATGACTCTAAGTAGAACAAAGCTTTGCACCTGCTAACCCCACTTCATGAATAACTAAGGGATAATTGATGAAGAGTGAACTAGCCTATCGTTTCGGAAGTTATCTTCTGTGTAGGAGGCTCTCTAGGTTTTACATCAAATTTAACAATCCTGGAAAAACACAGAAAAGCTTGAATTCAACTCTGTTAATGACAGACTGTCCTTCTATTGACCGTTTGTGTCAGGAAACTTCATCTGACCCTGTTTCCTTGAATACTTATGCCAAAAACTAAACAACACTCCTTTGCAAGTATGAGTCTTTGGATTTTGAGATAATGGTGATAGACATGTGTACAAAATGTGACTGAGAGGGTAGCTGACCAGCTCCTCCTCTCCATCCATCCTCCCTTTCCTCTTCTATGGTAATAGAGTTGAGCTGGGCACATGGCTGCCTAGTTGGAAATCAAATCTCAGGTTGTTCCTGCTGCTGGATGTGGCTGTGGGACTAAGCTGTGACCAACGGAATGTGAGTGGAAGGAATGTGAGCAACTTCTGCCTCACTTTTTGGGAGGAAGTCTCTAGATTTAACTCTTTCACCCTTCCCAGTGGCTACCCTGGTGGTCCTTGCAGGAAGCTCAGATGCCATTAGCCTGGTTTCTGAATGATTGTGGAGGAAATCCTCTTGCTGACCTGGAATACCCAGCTTGGACTGAACCGTGTGAGAGGGAATTGACCTTCGTTGTTCTTTAGGCCATATTATTGTTAGGTCTCTTGTTACAGCAGCTTAACTCTTACCCTAACTCGTGTATGCACTCATATAAGTACTTGTATATTTCCTTTGCCTCTATCCTGATCCCTGATCCGGTTGGTCTAGGCTAGTTTAGAGCATCCAAGATGAATACAGACACTTGAGCTTTATCTTGCCAAGTAAAGGTTGTCAATGCAGGGAGTGTTTGTCATTGGTCAATTCATTAATTTATCCATCCTTCCATCCAAGCGTCCATCCATCCATTCATCCATCCAAGTATCCATTCACCATCCATTACACATGCTATTTTGAGACCTAATGTGTACAAGACTCTTTGCTTGGGGATACCCAAGGAATATGAATGACACAAAGATGAATGATACCCAGTCTCTGCTCTCAAGGAGTTCACAGTCTAGAGACTTTAGGTGGAGACTAAATCATTGAAATAGGAATAATTATAGTTAATTTTTCTTTTGTAAAATTTTAATCAAAATTGAAAAAGGTAGGCCTGGCCTGGTGGCAGAGTGGTGAAGTTTGCATTCTCCACTTCAGTGGCCTGGGGTTTGTGGGTTCAGATCCCGGGCGTGGACCTACACTCCGCTCATCAAGCCATACTGTAGCAGTGTCCCATATACAATGTAGAGGAAGATTGGCACAGATGTTAGCTCAGGGCCAATCTTCCTCAAGCACAAAAAAAAAAGAAAAAAATTGAAAAGGCTAGTTTCATTTATATTACTTTATTATTGTTATTACCACTATTTTTTGAGAATGCTGTCTGCTGTCCCTGGTGAATTTTTGTATTCATTTCTAAGACCAGCGTTTACAGAATGATCATTTTCATTTAATGGCAATAAAGCATGCTTAAGCACAAGTGATGTGTCAGTCACCATAAACACAGTCCTTGCTCCTCCCCTCGCCCCCCTTTCTTTCCCCCAGGAGAGTATTAAAAAGAGCTGGAAAAGCTGATGTGTCATTGTAGCCTCAAACCTTCCTGTACTCTAGGGAATTCCAGAGGCTCAAACAGTTTCTTAAGGGATGAAGATAAGAAGGAGCAATTGAAAGGACCAACCTGAAAGGTTTTGCCAGGTAGGAGGAAATTCCTTTTGCCAGGGACAATTTTGTAGGTGGGAAGTCTAGTTTGTTTCCATTTGTTTTTGCAAATGCACTGCTTCTCTTTCATTTCCAGGCAGAGAGAGGCAGAGACATAGACAGACAAGAGAAAGAAACAGAGACTAAAAGAGAGACTTCGAATAATGAAGAGATGGAGAGAAATTGAGACAGGGGTAGAGATGCAGAGAAAAAACACCCCAAAGTATCTGCTAGATATACAGAGCAAGAGTAACCTCTAAGATGAAAACAATGATAGACAGAGATCTGTAACACTCTGAAGTTTTATTGAGCAGGAAGATGTGAAATATTTTGAGATTGCACTTGGAATTTTCTGTCTGCATGGAAAGGGAAACGTGACTTATGGGGACTCATGCAAGTTCCACGAGTTATTTCATTGATGCATTATCTCTTTGGGGGATATTAAAAATGAAGAGTCGTGTTAGAATGGTAAGACCAAAGGAAGAAGAAAACACTAAACATTTAACAAATAAACAGGCTTAGTAGAGATATAAAACTCTGTTATAAAATGACTCTCCCTCTCAAAGCATCCCCATGGGCAATGGGGACAATTTTGAGTTAGAAATAGGAGTTCTTTTCTTCTGTCTAGCTTTCTAGGATTCATATAATTTGACTGTCATTTCTCTTTCCATTTGACTACCATAGACAATTTTAACAAATAATTTAAATGATTATTCAAATTGTTTATGAGAAATTTCAAACAGACATCAAAATTTAAAGAATTCACAGAAAATACGTGTATACTCACCACCTAGATTCGCCATTAACATTTTAGTATATTTTTATCACACACCATCCCTCTACCCATCCATTAATCCATCCTATTTTTTAATGCATTATAAAGTAAATTGTAGACATCAGTACACTTCTCCCTAAATACTTCAGCATGCATATTATTTACAAGAGTTCAAGAAAATGATCTTTTTATAAAGCACTTCAAGAAAAGTTATTGTATTGGGGCCGGCCCAGTGGTACAGCGGTTAAGTTCTCATGTTCCGCTTCAGCAGCCTAGGGTTTGCCGGTTTGGATCCCGGAGGGTGGACATGGCACTGCTTGGAAAGCCATGCTGTGGCAGGTGTCCCACATATAAAGGAGAGGAAGATGGGCACGGATGTCAGCTCTGGGCCAGTTTCCCTCAGCAAAAAGAGGAGGATTGGCAGCAGTTAGCTCAGGGCTAATCTTCCTCAAAAAAAAGAGAGAAAAATTAATGTGAAATTGATCAGGATTAGATTTTGTGTGCAATTTTTAGATAACTGGGGCTGATATTTCTACATTTAAATTGGCTGAACAAACCTGGGGACGGTGACAACTATTAAGATGTGAGGTGAAAGGATCAAACATTGGCAGAGAATTAATCCACAAGATCTACAGGAGAAAAATCGATTATACTTTTATTCTCTTTGTATTGATCTTCAGAGGCTCAGAAATAGGCCCAGGGAATACAAAATACAGAAGGACCCTTTTTTAATTTCAGTCCCTGAGTGTGTGGCCCACAGGCCTTTAAAATTTGTCTGCCATCACAGATTCCTGTTTGGTGGTTTCCGACTCATGAGAATGGGCTTTGAAAGGTCTGTGGATGTGTTTCTTCTGGCACTGGCCAAGAGTGATGGAGCCCTGTCTCCATTTTTGCAGAAACAGCAAGTATGGCACATTACAGAGTCACTAGGAAGTGAAGTGATGAATTTGTCTACCTGATATTTTGGCCTGAAATATCCTGAGCCTAAAAACACAATCACTCCTTTTAAAAAGATCATACAGAAAATTGTTTTGCCCAAACATTCCAACCTAATCTTGTATCTTATGTTTAAGTAACTCTCTATCTAAGTGAAATTTTTTGGCTGTGAGTTTTAAAAGATTCAACATCCTGGTCGCGTCTCTCCCCTGCCTCCTTGGGTGTGGGTTGCAGTCACAGTCTGGCTCCATTTTAGATTTCGCAGAGGTCTCAAACCAAGTCTCTTTTAAATACTATGCCCAGGATCTGCTTTTACTCATTCTACAAATTTGCCGAATGTTTACTTTTATCCTGTTTGTTATGATGATATTTTTAGCACAAGCGAATTAAAAATATAATTGTAATTAAAATATATAAGTGAACCCAGTTGGCTCTGAGTTCTCCGTTTACTAAAAAATAATGGCCTAGAGGGCACCAATCTTCCCAAGAGTGCCTCTAAGTCTTGGTATAGAATATTCTATCTTAAGAACAGCATGTCATTTTTTTGTTTTTCTGAGCAAATGAATTAATGCAACAAATATTTGTCAAACACCTGCTATGAGCCAGGCATTGGAGATGCATCAGGGAAACAGAAAGATTCCTTGTCGCTCTTATATTCTAGCTGAAGGTGGGGGCGTGACAAAAGATAATAAAAACCACGATAAATATTATATAGCGTGTTAGAAGGTGATAAGAGCTATGGGAAAAGAGGAAAAGCAGAGCGGGGTAGGGGGTTGGATGTGCCTGGAGAACAAGGGTGGGTAGCAATTTTAAGTAGAATGGCTAGGGTGGACCTCACTGAGAAGATGATATTAGAGCAAAGACTTGAGGGAGGTGAGGGAATCAGCCACGTGTATATATCTGGATATACGGGGAGAAGCCTTCCAGGCAGAGGAAACAGCACATGCAAAAGACCCTGAACGGGGAGTGTAACTGGCTTGTTTGAAGAACAGCCAGTTGGCCAAAGTGATCAGAGTATAACAAGTGAGGATGAGAGATGAGTCAGAGAAAAAACGGGGCCAGATCACAATAAGGCCTGTGGCCTATTTCGTCTTGAAACAGGGAACCAGTGGAAGGCTTTGAGCAGAGGCGACTTCGGTTTTAAAAGATCTCCCTGGGTATACGTTGAGAATAGACTTCAGAGAGAAAGGTTAGAAGAAGGGAGACCTATGGAGGTTGTTGCAGTCATCCAAAAAGAAAGATGATGGGGGCTTGAACAGGCTATTTGCAGTAGACGTGCTGAGAGAGGACCAGTTTCTGGATAAATGGCTTTAAAGGTACAGCCAACAGGATTTCCTGATGGCTTGGATGTAAGGGTGTGTGTGTGAGAGAGAAGTTAATGATAACTCCATGGTTTTGGGTCTGTGCTAGGAGAAGATTGCAGTTTCCATGCACTGGGAGAAATTAAGGGAGGGAGGGAGAGAAGAAAAGAAAGGGCAAAGAAGGGAACTATTCTAGGTGCTGAGCAAATATAAATGATGAAGATGTGGTCATAACAAATCCCAGTTATTCACTGAAATAAGTGTACAAAGTTCAGAGGAAGAGCAGAACAGGGGGTGACTCCCCATCAGCCTTGGGTTAGGGAGGTGACATCTGAGCTGGGTTTTGAAAGATGAATAGGAGCCTACCAGGTGTGTGCGAATGTAAGTGTGTGTGCATGTGTACTGGGGCCGAGGAGTGGCGTGCAGCCTTCTAGGCGGAAGTAAGGAATAAGTAACATATTCTGAATTTGCGATCTGGATGAACTTGGCATAACTCACCGTCTTATAATTGTGTAACCTTCGGAAAGTTTTGTAGCCTAGTCAATGCATCCTGCAAGTTTTAAAGCAATATTTTTATCTTTCTGAGGGCTGGATAGGTTTGTGTTGCTGCATTTAGTGGGTAATTTTTCAATTGTCTTTAAAAAACTTATTATACATGATTTGAGATATTCAAAAAGATACAAAGACTGCTTCAATGGCACTTAGTTATTTTAAGCTGAAGTCCTGGAGACAAAAGTGAAAGATTCAGCTCAAAGAACATAGACAGCTAGATTAAAAGAGCTTATCTCATCTAGATGACCACACTGCCACCAGCCTGGTGTCGCTCCTGGTACCCTACTCCTTCAATTTAGGAAATCTTCTCTCACTGCTGTAAAAAGTGTGTCAATCCAAACTCCCACTTTCATCATGGTGTGGTTATTTCCTAGATATAATGGAGCAAATATGTGTTCGCAGCTCTTTGATTTAAGCAAAGCATTTATCTTGGAATAGAAAATGCTGAGGTTTGGTTCTGTCAATGAGAAAGTTCTAAATTTGGGGGATTTTGTTCCATAGATGATTGCTTGACAAAAGTGATGGTAACCTCTCAAATCATGTACCTTTTTACAAAGTCCTTCCTCCACCGTTAGCTCTTGCTGTGCTCGCAACCACCCTGCCACGTGGTGGTGGCAAGGTATCATTGGCTCTATTTTATGCTGACAGAGCTGAGGCTTAGAGAGTTCAAGAGACTTCCAAGAAGCCACATCACAAGAATGTGGCAGGGCTGACACTTGAACCAGAAAATTCAAAGTCAACTTCTGTGCAATTTTTACTGCTCCGTACTATACTTTCTCTCCAGTTTCTGGAGCAACATTCTTCTTAAAGGACATAAAAGAAATAAAGGACTTTGTATATGATGCCCGGCTAGACAATTGCAGAGGGCCGCCAGACTTGCCCTTATTCACTATCATGACCTGCTCTTTCTGTTTCCTGGTGACAGGAAGTAGGGAGTGGCAGAGTGCCCTGACCTGCCCAGGGTGTTTGGAAAGGCCTGCTTTGCTTAGTAGATTTTAGACATCCTCCCTGAATGAAACACTTCAGAAAGATGGAGTAGTTATTCCTATTTCTCTGGCAAGACCAAGCTCATGAAATGCTTGGATGATGGAGTTTATAAGCTACACATAAGTAGAAAGAGTTTGAGTAAATATTCTTTTTTCTTTGGATTAAATCATTTAGCAGTTTGTTCAATCATTTATATAATGATCATAAAAGGAAAAGATTAATTAGTTGGATTCAGTGTATCCAAGACTACAAAAATTTCTCAGGCCGAGGCTCTGCCCTCTGTGTGTTCACAGCCCAGTGACGGAGATAACAATTAAGTAGACCATGACAATGCAATATGACAATTGGCGTAATTGAGGTATGAACCAGGCATTACGGGAAACCAGATGACTCAGGATATGAAGAGGGTTTAGAATAGTCAAAAACTGCCCAAGAGCTGAGATTGCGTTCAGTTCTAAAATTTTAAACATTTCACAAATTGTGTGCTAATCTTGTAATTACCACGGCTAATGGGAATATGATGGTCATCAGCACCCATTTGTCGTGTCGACGAAAATAATCCATATCCAATCTATAAATGAAAATTTGGGTGAGTTTATTCTGCACTTAAATCTGAGGATTATAACCCGGGAGAGTCTTTCCACAAAGGAACAGAGCACTCCAAAGAAGTGGGGGTATAAGGGTGGTTATATACCCTCAAAGAGGATGTTTCACATAGGATTGAAATGTCCCTCCCACAATAGTCGCGAGACTGCTCTGTCGGCACAGGGATTGATGGAAATAGCAGGTAGGTCTTCTGTCTCTGTGAACACAGCAGGGTGGCAGTCTGTTGTCTCCAGCTGGGTGGTCACAGGTGAGCTGGGAGGTGAGTGCAGTAATCAGTTCCTAGCCTAAAGAAAAATGCTAATGTCGGGGGGTAAGTTGCATCTTTATCTCAAGGGCCTTTGTTCTGGCCAAAGGAAATGTCTAAGCAGATATGCAATGCGTGCTCAATAGCCAGTCAGGCCCTTTTGGAGGAAAAAAAAAAGAAGTCAGGCCGAATTAGGTTTATACCAAATGGCTTCCTCATATACTCCAATATATCCTATTGCTTGCCATTTTTATTTGTCAGTCGCTTTGTACAATGCTCTGCTGAACTCTGGCATTCTAATCCTTATCCCTCCCTGGAAGAACACGCCAAGATTCTGCATCTTGTTATTTTTTTTCTGAGCCTAATGGCGCATTAATTGTCATTGAAATGTTTGACATAGCCTCCCTCAAATATTTTACAACAAAGTTGTATATATATTCGAGCCGTCATAAGATTTGTGAATGGGCACAGAAAGCAAATGTTACTGTTTATGCAATAGGTTAAGGTGAACCTTTAGTTTTTTTAACTGTCAAACATGCTGTGTGGATTCTAACGTGATGTGTACAGAAGAATCTGACCATGTCCTCCAATTGTTTGCCTTCTGGAGCTTCCTGTTGCCCAGATGTGGTACACTACAAGACCATCTTGTAAGAAAGCCAAAAATGCAGTGCTTAAAATAACCCTAAGTGACCAGAAAAAAAAAGAACATAGCTCTAGACTTTTGAGAATAATTAGAAAGCAAGTTGAAAAAAATGTGTTAAATTAGTTTTGCACGTTTGCGTTGGGTCTTTCATCCAAATATTTTGAAACTTCTGCTTATCCCTCAGTCATGTCTATATAAAGAAAACATTTTTAATAGGTCATCTATTCCCTTTCCCCACTTAGTTGATAGACACAAATAGACACTTGATTTTCTCCATATGGAGCTAGACATGCTGTTGAAGGTAAGTGGACCACACATATGCCTGGGTGGGAACCATTGCATGCTAAATGCATAGAAGAATGGTTTTCAATGTGTGGTCCCTTGGACCAGCTCAGCATGCAAATTCTCAGGCCCTACCTCAGACCTACTGAATTACAAACTCTGGAGGTGGGGTCCAGGAAGCTGGGTTTTAACAGGGCCTCTGGGGGATTCTGATGCTGTGCTCAAGTTTGAGAGCCGCTGGCGCAGAACATTAGTGATGGCATCTTTTCATTTTATAGTTGAAGGGTCCACAGAAGGAGAAGAGAAAACTTGAAGGAGACTGGGATATAAAACACTGTTGATTTAATTAAATGAAGTTAAGGTGGTTTATGGTTGAAGACTGAGAAACTCTTCCCAGATCCCCTCTTCTGTCCCACCTGCTCAGTTCAGGCATTTCAGGAAACCAAAGGTCTCCATTAGACTTACCACACCTTCAGAGCTTATACAGCACAGGTGTATGAGCTAGTGAAGGCTTAACTGAGTCCCCTACACTCCAAAACCTTAGCTCCCGAGGCTTTGGATGAGCTCTACTTGGGGTATCTAATACCTCTCCTGTGTTCTTGCACATGCTGTCCTTCTGCCTGGAACTCTCCTTCTCCACTTGCTCACTTGCAGATTTCCACTCATCCTTCAAGTCTCAACTCCAGTGTCACCTGCTCTGTGAAACCTTCACCCAAGAAGGTGCTCGCCCAGTGTGTTCCTCGGCACCTTCTATTTCTATATAATTCTATTTCTATATAATTTTACTCACCCTATGATATTGCAATTTATCCATCTCTCTCTCCACTAGAGTTCCAAGTCCTTTCAGGATCTCTCTATTCCATGATTTTTAGTGCCTAACATATTGTCTGGTAAACAGTAAACACTCAGTTAAAAAGTTGCAAGAGTATTGCAATGCTTTCCTCCTCTCTCTCTATGAATTGTTGTAATTCTGCTGAAGATTTGAGAGTAAGTTGCTGACCTCAAGACTCTCTGCCTGATAATATATCATGTGCATTTCTTAATAACAAGGATATTCTCTTACATGACTATGATACAATGACCAAAATCAGGAAATTTAACACCACTACAGAATTATTATATAATATTCAGTTCATATTAAAATTTTACCGACTACTCCACCAAATGTCCTTTTATAGTAACTCTTTCCAATCCAAGATCACGCTTGCCTTTAGCTGTCATGTCTCTTTAGACTGTTTTAACCTCAGCTGTTTCCTCAGCTTTTCTTTGTCTTTCATGAGATTAATGTTTTAGAAGAGCACAGACCAGTTGTCTTTTAGACTGTCCCCAAGTTTTGTATTAAATGATTGTTTCTTCATTACTAGATTTAGGCCATGGCTTTTGAGGAGGGCTACCATATAAGTGATGTTGAGTTTTCTCATGCATAACATCAGGAGAGATGTGATGTTGGTTTATTCTATTATTATCCTATTAATATTGTTGATGTCAACTTTGAACACTTGGTAGTGTCCACCATGTTTCTCCATTGTCAAGGTACTTTCTTTGCCCTTTGTAATTTATAAGTAATTTGTCAGGGGATACTTGGAAACTGTGTTAAAATCCTGCTCCCCAACATGCTTTTACCTGATGGTTTTAGCATCTCTTGGTGATTCTTCCCTGGATCAATTATTACTGTGGTGATTGCCAAGTACTTGCTTTAATTGAATGACTTAATCTTAAAAGATGGATTGTTCTGGTGAGTTAACTATTTGAACAGCATACTTTAAGAGAAGTTGCTCTCCTCCCCAGACCCATTAGAATTATTTCCAGAAAGAACTGACATCCTATACTATCCCTGCCTAATTACACCTCATTTAATCGCTTCATTTTTTGCTTCCACGATGAGCCCTACATATTCAAATGCAAAACCTCTTCAGCAGCTTAAATTAAATATAAACATCTTCATGAAATAGTATATATAATATAGATGTTAAGTCCTTAATCTACAGACATTTTTCTCTTCATTGAAATAACGCACACATAGACACAGCTGTGAAATGTTTATACACTTTTGACTTTCCCACTAGATTTCCATAAACAGCTCTAGTGCTTTATTTACAACTAACTAAAAATACTTCTCATTTCTTATGACTAAGTGCATTAATGCTAATAATTAGGACATAATGAAATATGAAAATGTAGATACCATACTTGAAGCTTTTATATTTCATCTAACTTTATTAACCCGACTTTAAAAAATTGAAGCACAGTATTTTATTGTGATAGTAATCATCATCATCATCATCATCATCATGGTAAATTTATTTTGGAACATTCTTCCTGGTACTTTCAAACTTGCCAGCTCTTTACCCTCATACTGTCCCTAATCCATTAGAACAGTTTATTCTTTAAGATTCATCCATCCATTTATTTGCCATTAGATGAAAATTTACTGGGGAATAGGATATTTACAGTCTTAGAGCATCTTCCCTCAAGTTACTTATATGCCTCCTTGAGGTATTAATGGGAGGTTGACATAGAAACCGAGGAACAGAGAAATCCAATTATATCACATCTATTTATTGGAAAATCACTGGATGACTATCCTGGGGAATGCTTATAATATAGTGGGGTATATAGTAGGTGTCCCAAAGCAGCGCGAAGCTCTCTAGAGTCATCACATAAACCTTGAAAGGTGAACCGGCTTGCTGTGGTTCCTGGAGCAAATGGTCAAGCTGAAACCAGAATCAAGGCCTATGGGCTTCCTCTGAAGTCAAGACTTCTCCTGGTATTTTCTGTGGGCATAAAATAATAAAATAGATGCGGTTATCTCCATCCTCTGGTTACTCTGAAGGAGTAAATTAAACGTGCACAGTAGCAATGTATCCTTAGGGAAGGAGGGTGGCTACGCTTATACTTTCTGGAAAGAGGCCCTCAATCCTTGGGGAGCTGCTATTTCTAGGCACCACGATGTCATTTCCACACAACATTTTGCTTAAAGGTCCCAAGACTGAAAAGCGATATAGGTACTGTGAGATTCTTGCTTAAACTCTTTGATACGTTTAAGAATGTGCTTTAAAGTTTACTGAATTTCTTATTGTTTCCAGTATGTAAAATTTCTCTTCCCAAATAGATTGTTCAGTTCTCTAAACATGAAAGCAAGGTTTATAATTCCATTCTCTGGAGCACCAAATACAGTGTTTTGGATATAACATTATGCTCTTTGAAGACCTAATTGGTGGGCAAAGGAACTTATGGCTTGAGCTCACGTTTTTACCCCATGGTAAATTGCTCCTAGGTCCTCATCTTACAAGAAGTGGACTCTGGGGGATCGGTGACAGTCTGGACTTGGAGACTTTCATTGAAGGGTTTGAAGCAGAGGTTTGAGGTCGAGCCATGCACTAGAACTGGAGTTGGGTTCCCTGGGACAGAACCTGACAGTGCATGGCTGTGTAGCTCTGGTACGCTACTTAACCTCTCTGGGACCCGATTTCTTTATTTCCATCAACAAAGTGAGCAGACTAAGGCCTGATCTGCTGGCCTTTCCCAGGTGTGAGGTGAGGAACGTAGAGATATTAGTCTAGTAACGTACAAAGCAGCAATCAATTGAAAGTGAAAATTAAAGGAATTAAATAAAAAATATAAATTAAAATATACAGAATGAAATAACTGCTTTCTTAATACACAATGCAAAACATTAGTATCCCTTTACCTCTACAGATTTTGAGTTTCAAATTAAGGAGAATACTTTTTTATTCTTACATAGTGGGTTTCCAAGAAGACTTACTTTATTTAACAAACACTTAAAGAGTGCTTTTTATGTGCCAGGCATAGGTACGGTGTTTTACAATAATGAACTCACTCAGTCCTGATTACAAGACCATGAGGTTGATGCTATTATTGCCCCCATTTTACAAATGGGGAAACTGAGGCACAGAGAAGCGAAGCCACTTGCCCAAGATCAACTATTAAGTAGTGGATCTGGGATTCAAACCCAGGCAGTCTATCTTCAAGAATCCTTACTTTTAACCCCATTACACTCTGCTGAGGATGGCCGTGAGGTTGGCTGGTTAAGAAGATAAAGATGAGGTGTCCCCTGTTCCAATTGCAACATCTCAGTCAATGTGATTGTCATGTTGGTCTTATTTTTCAACACATGGGCTTTCTTAGAGCCGAAAAACAGAAATGAAATTGGGAGGGGATAATTTTTATGGAGGCCTTTGAAATGGGATCCAAATTTAGGGGAGGGAAGTATGATGTTCTGCTTCTTCTGGGAACATATAAAATATTTTCAGGCTAGCTTGATGTTATCAGGCAGATGGACTCCTGCAATATCTGAATATTTCCGTCTGCCACAGATGTTTACCAGGTCCTCCAACACGTGTATAAAAATACAAGCAAAACCATCCAGAAATGTTTATGTCCCACCAAATGAATTCAGTGTGTGAAGCGGAAGTTCAACCCCACGCGCTATATGCTTTCTCCTTTTATAGCCATATCTGGGCAACTTCAAACAGTGGAATCTGAGGTATACACTGTGGGTGTTTACAAAATTCTTCCTTAGTTAGGTCAGCAAGACCATTTTCCCTGCACAGTTAAGATGATGTGGCAACATGTCCTTAATTTTTATAAAGCTTTCATTGGTCTTGGGAAGGACAGTTGTGTTTTTTTAAAATCAGTTTTATTGAGGTATAATGAACATACAATAGGATGCATTCATTTTAAGTGTGTGAAGACGTAATTTTAATTCTGAGATTTCTTTTTCTGTCTAGGAACATATCGAGAATGGAGACTTGGAAGACGTTTTGGGGGCTCATCTTCTTTGCAACTAATTTTGGTTTTATCAAGTCACAGAGAATTGGTAATGCATCAGATTCTTTAAGCCGAAAATGATGACCTTGCCTAGGAACCTAGAGATAGTGACAATCTTAAAAGCACATATTACAGGAGCTTCATAATTAACAAAAGGAAAATGATTCTTTCAAGGAGAACTTAGACTCTGGAAACTTCTAGTGAATAGTGGGCACTGATTTTTTCAAAGCTTAACTTGGAACGAGAAAACAAAAATATTAAAAAATACTATACTTTGGACTGCGTTTCCAGGCTCTCAAATGCTTTTGTAAACATGGGCCTGTCCTATTGACTCTGCATTTTGCTTTGTCTCCTTCTATTCCGAGGGGTAATTGTCATCACAATTACCTAAGCTACTGATAGATAGCTTCACCAAATGCTGGTGACACCTCTGCAATTTTTTGCAGTCATTAACAGATTGTTGGGACTTTTCAAGATGAAAGTCTCATCAAGAGAAGATTGTTTGAGTAGCCTGAAGCCCCACTGAGACAGTATTGAGGTTTAAATATTCAAATACAATTACATAGACTGTTACTTGTTGGGAAAAAAACATGAAGCTGTCTAAATTTTCCCTTTGGCTCCGACTCCCCTCACTTGTGAACAGAAGCTGTGACAGTCAGTCTTTTCAGGTTTCAAACACTTAAAATGACAAAGAACTAGTGGAGGGGTTAAGAAAGTAACAACGTATGAAAATGTAATACATTTCTCAAGTTGCACAGGATGGAACCAATACTTATTTGCCTGAAAAATATTCTCTAGGAAAGATCAGGGAGACATTTGTTAGATCTCTTCTGAAAGAGATGTTAAGGGGACAAGCCAGTCAGCCACCCCTGGAGCATTCAGTGAATTCTCTCCTCTCAATAGGATTGCATTCTGGAGGGCCAAAGGGAAACAAAGCTTAATGGGCCTTAAGCTCATTTATTTTCTGACTTTTCCATACTCATGACTCTACTTGGCTTTATGACCAAAATCGGGCAAACTTCTGAGAGAGGTGGGACTCAGGACTCTCGAAGTGGACAATGGATTTAATGCCCCTGGAGAACACCAACCTTCCCCAGCCCTCTGGTCTAAACTCTCACGTGGTCTTTGCCTCTCTCTCATATGGACTTTTGATTTAATCTTCTTTATGGCAGTCCAGGGTGTGGACTGGATGGCAGGAGACCTGGTTTCTAATATAGTAGTCCCCCCTTATCCATGGTTTTGCATCCTGTGGTTTCAGCTACCCATGGTCAACAGCAGTCTGAAAATGTTAAATGGAAAATTCCAGAAATAAACAATTCATAAGTTTTAAATTGAGAGCCATTCTGAGTAACATGATGCAATCTTGAGTTGTCCCACTCCATCCCACCTGGGACACGAATTATCCCTTTGTCCCGCATATCCATGCTGTATAGTCGCTTAGTAGACATCTCAGTTGTCAGATCGACTGTTGAGGTATCACAGTGCTTGTGTTCACGTCATCCTTATTTTACTTAATAATGGCCCCAAAGCCAATTTTATTATTAGTTATTATTGTTAATCTCTTACTGTGCCTAATTTATAAACTAAACTTTATCATAGATATGTATGTACAGGACAAAACATAGTCTATATAGAGTTCAGTACTATCTATGGTTTCAGGTACCCACTGGGGGTCTTGGAATGTATCCCCTGTGGGTAAGGGGAGACTACTCTACTGGCTTTTTGAACAGATTTACACAAGTTACTTTGCTTTTCTAGGCCTTATTTTCTTTATCTATGAGATGGATGAATTGGTTTCATTATTCTATATCCGTACAGTTCAAATACATGGCCACTAGCCACATGTGACTATTGAAATTAAAATTCAGTAAAATTTAAAGTTTAGTTTCCCAGTTGTGCTAGCTACATTTCAAGTGCTCAATAGCTACGTGTACCTAGTGGCTACAGTATCGCGTTGCATAGTCTCATGGGATTATTTCTAGTTCTAAACTTTTCTAAGTCCCTTATTTGGTTTCATTAATGTTCAATATTTCCCTCCTTGTAAGTGATGTCTTCCTTCCTCCCTCCCTCTCTCTTTCCCAAATATTTCCTTCCTCAAATATTTTTTGAGTGATGGCTCTATGCTAGACACTCAAGTGGTGGACAAACAAACAAAAGATATGGTATCTGTTTTCGTGGAGCTCACAGCCTGGTGGGGAAGATTGTCATTAACTGAATAAGCACACTGATAAATGTTACATTACAAACCAAGATCAAAGAACCTGATTCTATGGAAATTTACCAGAGGAAAAAGAAACCCCATGGAGGGATTAGCATGTTAAAGGCCAGTGGCAACTGGGAGCATGAGAGTTTGAGAAACCAGATTAAGGAGCCTGGAACCCAGAGAACAAAGTGGAGAGGGTGGAGAGAGAAAGCCAGAGAGATAGTGCAGGGCTAGTCCCAGCCAGTGTTTTAATCCTCCTGGCACAAAATCAAATGCAAGTATGTTTGACCAGCGTGGGATAATTATCCCTGGTTTTCCAGCCACTTGAAACTAAAATCTTCGTTAGCTGGTTTCTGCCTTTGTTCCTCCTCTCATCACTAACTTATGTGTTCTCTTCCCATCATCACAGATAATCAAATTGTGAGATATGAGGGTCTCCCCCATGAGAAATAGATAAATCATAATCTCCTCTTCCTCTTTTTGTCCACACGAGCACTGTACTTAATCCACGTTTTACTTCTTGTCACAGAAAAGCAAAGTTTGAGTCAGAAGAGGCCAGGTCATCTGGTCAACCCCTTATTCTAGAGAACTGCAATCTGAGAACCAGAAGATCAGCTATTTGCTCAAGTCCTGTAGCCACCTGGTGCCTGATCCCTTCCATGCAGAAGACCGGGGTGGACCCAGCTGGAATACCACTTGGTCTGGCCACTGTTGGGGTTGTGGTTCCCAGGATGAGAGCTGGGTTCGGGAGAAGTAGTTGCACAATGCAGCCTCGAGTTCAGGCAGCCAAAGGACAAACGTGAGCCACACATGTGGTAATGCCATGAGTCAAACTAACAGAGGCTGGTGGTAGCCAGGCAGTGCCAGAGATGAAAGCTGGAGAGCTGCTGTCTTAGGTCAGGTTTTCTAGAAGCAGATCTTAGGACTGGGATTTGGTGGGCATGTTATCTTGAAGGAGTGCTCTCTAGGACAAACCTGTAAGAGAAGTGAGATAGGGTAGGGGGCAAGGAAGCCAAGGAAGGATGTAGCCGTAGGTAAAATCAAGCCTTGACCTGAGCCACACGAGATGCTGGAGCATAAATAGCACTATGAATTGTTTCAGTTAAGGCAAGGGGGCCAGGTGTTTGTATCCCCACGTGATCAAACATTTGCCACCCAGGGTGGTGGTGGTGGTCGTGTAACTTCCTGGGTGTCTCCAGATGAGGCCACTTCCTTCAGCCAGGAGCAGGTCTCTGGACAAAGTCTCACAGGGGAGCAGTTAACTGTAGCACTTGAAGCAGCTGTGGAATAGATGTGCTAGCCAGCAAAGGAGATCTGGGGGGGTGCCAACAGCATCCTCTACTGGTAGAAGCTGGTTTCTTTTATCAAGTTTAAGCAATGAGTGGAGGGCCACGGTCAGGAATCTAATTGAAGGGTCAAATGTCTGTTAGAATGGAACAGAGGGTGGCAGGTGAACAAGGGTAGATGGTGACCGTGAGGGAGCAACGGAAGATGATGGCGTGCCTGGGCTGTGCGCGTATTGGCCATCATCAGAGAGCTGGGCAGGCAGATCTGTGGGGGGTAAAGGCAATGAATTGGGAAAGATGGATTCCAGCCAGCCAGGAGTTGTCAATTTTGTAATGTTTTATCTTAAATTGACCCTATTCCCCAGTCTGCAGGGAGGCCTCTGTGGGAGATGTCGTGTTGCTGGTGGATGCCAACGTCAACCCCCAGCATGCCCGCAGCATGAGGAACTTCTTGTACACCCTGGTAAATGGCTTCAATATCAGCAGAGAGACCATCCGTGTGGCGCTGGCCCAGTACAGCGATGTGCCCCATTCAGAGTTCCTACTTTCCACCTACCACCGCAAAGGCAATGTGTTGAGACACATTCAGAAGGTTCAGTTTAAGCCTGGGGGCAACAAGTTGGGCCTGGCCCTGCAGTTCCTTCTAGATGACCACTTCCAGGAAACAGCAGGGAGCCGGGCAAGCCAGGGTGTGCCTCAGGTAGCCGTGGTGATCAGCAGCGGCCCAGCTGAGGACCACGTGTGGGAACCTGCTGAGGCATTTATGAGGGCAGGCGTCCTGCTTTATGCCGTTGGCCTCAGAAAGGGAGCGTTGGCAGAGCTCCGGGAGATTGCCAGTAGTCCTGTGGAGAAATTTACCTCCTTTGTTCCCAACTTCTCTGGTCTGGACAGTCTCGCTCAGAAGCTTCAGCAGGAGCTCTGTGATATTTTGGCAAAGGCAGCTCAACCTGCTGACCATGCCTCTCCAGGTACAAAGGCTTTTCCCTTTTCCTTTCTGATCAAGAAGTCACTGAACTCAAAGCTTTCTCTCTTATTCATCCTCCCACCATCCTTCTTATTTTCCGTGTGTGTGCATGCTTAATTTTACTATTAAAATTTCACTAAACCATCTGTACTCTATGCTCCTCTCCAATCATTGATCAAAAACTTATGAACTCTTTTTATTAATCCTGTGGGCATTATGCTGGTTTTATATATGGATGTAGTGTAAGTCCATTTTTGAAGGAAGATATAGTTACTCCTAGAATGATGTTATTCCTAGATTAACTTACCCATGTTGCCTGGATGCAGGGCAGAGGAGGGGAAAGGGCAGTAGATCCCCCAGGAAGCTTGCTTATTTTATTGCCAGTGTGTTGCTATGGTACTAGTTAAGAGGATGAATTTAGGGAAAAGAAGCATCTGGGTTCAAATCCAAGTTCTCTACTTTCTGTCTCATCTTGAAGAAGTTACTTTATCTCTCTGAATCTAAATTTTCTTCGTAGAATGAAAGTATCTGCCTCAGAGAGTTTTTAAAAGCATTAAATAAAATTATGCAAGTAAAGTACTTATCACAGTGCTTAGCCCATCAAAGGTGCCTGTTAGCGTTATGGTCATTACCTGTGATGATACACCTGTCCTCAGCTTTGTACTTCTGCTGGTGGTGATGGGGCATGTAGAGGAGGAAGAGAAAGCCTCTACCATCTGGGTCCTTCTGGCTGGTCTACAAATTAAATTGACATGAGACAGAATAACAGGAGAAAATCAAGCGAAGCTTTATAACATGTATACATGGGAGAAACCCAGGAAAACTGGGTAACTCAGCCAGCACGGCTGAAGGTCTCACCTTAAATACTGTCTGCAACTAAAGACAAAGGAGGATGTTGGGGGTAGTGCTTTGGGGCTTCAAAGGGGAGGAAGGCAGTTCACATGGAAAAGCAAATGTTTGGTAGACAGAACTTTGATAAGGATGGGCTTAGCAAGGACCCTCACAGTCTACTGATACCCAGAGTTATCTGTGGTGATGGCCTGTCCTGGGGATGGGGCTTTTAATCTTTTTTTTGGCTATTTTGTGAGGAAGATTGGCCTTGACCTAACATCTGTTGCCAATCTTCCTCTTTTTGCTTGTGGAAGATTGCTGCTGAGCTAACATTTGTGCCAATCTTCCTCTTTTTTTTATGTGGGATGCTGCCACAGCACGGCCTGAGTGTTGTGTAGGTCCGTGCCCAGGATCCAGACCCACAAACCCTGGGCTGCTGAAGCAGAGCATGTGAACCTCATCACTATGCCACCAGGCTGGCCACGGCCACAGGCCTTTTATTTTAAATTCTTTTTTTTTTAAAGATTTTATTTTTCCTTTTTCTCCCCAAAGCCCCCTGCTACATAGTTGTTTTTTTTTTAAGTTGTGAGTCTTTCTAGTTGTAGCATGTGGGATGCCGCCTCAGCGTGGCCTGATGAGCAGTGCCATGTCCACGCTCAGGATTCAAACCTGCGAAACCCTGGGCCGCCGAAGCTGAGCACGTGAACTTAACCACTCGGCCACAGGCCCGCCCCGATCTTATATTCTTTTAGGCAGTTAGGGGGAGGGTCAAAGTTTTTTTTCAGAGTCTTTTGTCTTTAAAATTAAGCCAAAGAGACACATTTTGCGGTGGCCACTTCTGATCCCCCACGGGCATTAACTGGGAAAATTCTTTATAAATCAATTACTAAACTGTATAAGAAAGCATAGAACTTTGAGCAGAGGGGAAGATTGCTTGTGGATTCCATCAAAACCCACAAGAGGTTAGAGCCTCCGTTACTTATTCATTCTTTTGGTATTTCTGCATGGGGGAGGTGAATTGGAGGAGGTGCTAAAACTTTCGACCCATTTGATGCTGCAACTGTGTGCTGGTAGATTGCATTTGTACAGCCAGATTACATACCTTACTTTGGTATAGTGCTTTAAAGTTTACAAAGAGGTTTTATATACATAGCAATGATAACTACCATTTGCTTGGTGTTATATAGTTTCCAAAACTTGTTTACATGCCCCATCTGACTGATAGTTAGATACATGAGGCAATTTTTGGTTCGATACATAGAAATATGTATGATACATAGGGCAATTAGTATTTGTTTTTACATGGATATGTAAGGCACTTAGTATTATTATTTGCATTTTTTTTTTTGAGGAAGATTAGCCCTGAGCTAACATCTGCCACCAATCCTCCTCTTTTTGCTGAGGAAAACTGGCCCTGAGCTAACAACTGTGCCCATCTTCCTTTACTTTATATATGGGATGCATGTCACATCATGGCTTGACAAGTGGTGTGTAGGTCCACACCTGGAATCTGAACCAGTGAACCCTGGGCTGCCGAGGGGGAATGTGTGAACTTAACCACTGCTCCACCAGGCTGGCCCCTATTTGCATTTTTTTATGTGAGGAAACTGAGGCCAAAGGTGCTATAACTGGATGGCAGAGCTGGGACTTGATCCCAGGTCTTTCAGAGCAGATCCATCCCAATAGAATGGTTATTACAGATTGTGTCCCCAGAAGCAGAGCCTGAGGCAAGGATTTGAATACATGTTACTTCTTACAGAAGAGCTCCCAAAGGTGGTTGATAAGGATGTGAAGGATGCAAGACAGAAAAAGTAGAGGAAAGTAAGGAAGGGTGTGATCTCAGGCAAAAGTTCCAAACAGAGTAGTTTTAGCTTGATCTTACAGGAGTTCTCAGGAGCATAAGTTATGCCTCAGGGTTGTCTTGACCTAAGGCAAGGAGATAGGCTTTTATATATTGCAGGCAAAGCAGCTCCAGTAGCCAAAGAGAAATCCTCCAAAGATCAGTGTGCAGAAATGGTAAAAAGAAATCCAAAAGGACTTGTGCAGAGTGTTGCTATTGTCTGCTGTGATAGATTATCTTATTTTATCCTTAAAACAACCCTGTGAGAGTATGAGCGCTGGTGTAAAGATTTCAGTGCTGCTGCAGAGAAGAAAATTGAGTCTCAAAGAGGTGAGTGATAAATAGGTCACAGCACTACTAAGTGGGGAGCTACAATGAGATTTACCACGGAACATGGACTACATTCCTGCTCTCTGAGCTGTTGGTGCCAGCACACTCCCAGAGATGAAGTTTATTCCCACTGGAAAGAGGACAGCCCCTTTCTCAGTGTGCTGCTACATTTATAGAAGTGTTTTTCTTCTGAATGCAATTCAGGGGATTGTTCGAGTGGATTTCAAGATTGGAGGTCTCAGTAGAGCAGGTTAGAAGCCTCAGAAGGTGATGGAATGGAGGGAAGGAAGGCACAGGGGATGTTGTTACTTCTCTGAGCACACTGTCATTTAGGGTGTCTAAGGACCACTGACTATAGGCTTCCTGGCATTGCTCTCCTTTCTGTACACCATTTAGCTCCATTGGCTCTAAGAATTTTGAGTGAAAGCCTGCAGACCTCATCCCTTTTGTCCTCTCTCTTACAGCTTGCAGAGAAGCAGTCCTGGCGGACATTGTCTTCCTAGTAGACAGCTCAACCAGCATTGGACCACAGAACTTCCAGAAAGTGAAGAACTTCCTTCGCTCTGTTGTCTTGGGGCTTGACATTGGTAGTGACCAGGTCCAGGTGGGACTTGCTCAGTATAATGACAACATCTACCCAGCCTTTCAGTTGAACCAGTACCCTCTGAAGAGTGTGGTCCTGGAGCAGATCCAGAATCTACCCTACCGTACAGGAGGCACAAACACAGGGAGTGCCCTGGAGTTTATCAGGACCAACTACTTGACTGAGGCAGCTGGAAGCCGGGCCAAGGACAGGGTTCCTCAGATAGTTATCCTGGTGACAGATGGGGAGTCAAACGATGAAGTCCAGGAGGCAGCTGACAGGTTGAAAGAAGATGGAGTTCTTGTGTACGTGGTAGGAGTCAACGTCCAGGATATCCAGGAGTTGCAAAAAATAGCCAGTAAGCCATTTGAGAAGTTTCTCTTCAGCACTGAAAACTTCAACATCCTGCAGGATTTCTCAGGAAGCATTCTTCAGACTCTGTGCTTGGCAGTGGAGGGTGAAATAAAAGGTAAGAAGCTGTGTGAAAACCCACCCTTCCAACCAGGACACCTAATTCCAATGTGAACCAGGATACGTTGAATATAGCGGGAGGGCAGGAGAAGCTGTCCACCACTGCGGGACAAGCTGGGGAGCCTTCCTAGATGAAGAACCATTGGACATGGGGATCGAAGGATAAATGAAGTTCTCATGGGTAGGAAAGAACATGGGTTTTAGAGTCCAGAAGACCTGTTTTTAATCCTACCTTTTCCACATTTTAGTTATGTGAGCATGAATGAGCAGCGTCACTTCTTCACTTCACTTTTCTCATCTGACAATGAAGATAATAATACTTGCTTAGTAAGATGGTTTATGAGGATAAAATCAAATAAAGTGCATAAAAATCTCTAGCACAAAGTGGTGGCTCAGTATGTGTTAACTTCCTTTGCCTCCTCTATTGGTTGAGGAAGAATAATTGGAAGGTGCTTTAGCCTAATAAAGCAGACAACAGTGGCAGCAGAGTGTGAGAGGGAGAAAGCTTCGTGATAGAGTCTCATATGGAGGAGGTGAAAGTATAATCTACACAGTGTTGCATAAATAGAGTACCTCTCCCTCTTCTATTCCCCACACAAACCCCTCCTTGTGTTCCATTTTCGTGAGATCTTGACTTGATTTACTTTCTCCTTTCCTTTTCCTTCCCCCTTCTCTCTTCAATTCCAGAATCCACCCAGGCCTATGCAGATGTGGTTTTTCTTGCTGACACCTCACGGAACACATCATGGACCAGTTTCCAGTGGATGCAGAATTTCATCTCCAGAGTTGTTGGCATGCTGGATGTTGGCAGGGATAAGTACCAGATTGGGCTGGCTCAGTATGGTGATCAAGGTCACACTGAGTTTTTGTTCAATACGTACCAGACCAAGGATGAGATGATTGCTCACATCCACGAACACTTTGTGCTCCGGGGTGGCTCCAGGAGGACAGGCAAAGCTCTGCGATACCTTCATCAGACCTTCTTCCAGGAGGCAGCGGGAAGCCGGTTTCTCCAGGGCATTCCCCAATATGCAGTGGTCATTACCTCAGGCAAATCTGAGGATGAGGTCCAGGATGCTGCACAGACATTGAGGGAAAAAGGCGTGAAAGTCATGTCTGTGGGCGTACAGGACTTTGACAGGAGAGAACTGGAGGGGATGGGGACCCCACCCCTTATTTATGAAATGCAAGGACAAGATGGAGTCAGACAGATGATACATAATGTGAATGCGGTGATTCAAGGGACTGGGCAGCCCGAGTTCAGCACTCAGGCAGAGAAAGAGGCTGCAGTAGGTAAGATTTGGTCTCTAGGTGTGTAAGTCACTGAGAGGTCTGTGCATAATAGAGAAGTCTGGGGAAAGAGCAGAGAAGAGGGTGCATTCTGGATTCTTCAGTTCTGGGACATTAGCACCAGTAGATGAGGAAGAGGAGGATGCCTGGGCTACCTCAGGCACATACCTCGTATTAGTTAACTATGGTCACAATGATGTTGCATAACAAGCCATCCAAAAAGTCAGTGGCTGAACAGAATCATTTATTTTCCCAGATGTGCTGGGGGTCAGCTGATCTTTGTTGGGTTCAACTGAATGGCTTTGCTGATCTTGCTTGGGCTTATTCACAGATTTAGCATTTGGCTGAGGGTTGGCTGATCTACATTTGGCTTTGCTCCGTAACTCTCATCTTCCTGGGATCATCAGGCTAGCATGGGCATATCCTTCCTATGGTAATTGCAGAGGTGCAGCAGGGAAAACCCAATTGTATAAGCACTTTTCAGATTTCTACTTCATCATCTGCTAACATTCCATTGGCCAAAGCAAGTCATATAGCTATGTCATCATCAATGGAGTAAGAAAGTATATTCCACCCATAGAAGTGAGGTGTAGGGAATGAATATTTCTGAGCAATAATCCAAGTTACTCCATACCTTTTCCAGAAGAAGGAGCATTCAGACTTCTCTCCAGAGATTAAATAAAGTCCCTCCTTAAGTTGGTATTCAAGGTGCTCAAGGGAGATGCAAATTGGCATTTTGGGTGGAACAATTCACAGTGTAGTTTTTGTCCTGTGCATTGTTGGGGTTTTAATATCCCTTGTCCCTGCCAGTAGCATCCCTGAATCTTAAGACAATCCAAAACATTGCCATATATTTCCAAATGTCCCCTGGGAATAGGTACCACTGTTGGTTAAGAACCACTGAGTCTTATCTCCTGCCAAGTCCTTTCATATATTATAAGGAGTAGCCTAGATGAACTATTCACCACTTGCTGTATATATGTCAGATGTTTTCACCTCTGTCTCTGCCCTTGAACACACTATACCGTCAGCTTGGAATGCCCACAATCAAAACATTATCCTTCAGTTCTCAAGTTCCCCTTAGCATAGTGTCCCTACAACTAGAATCTTGGTGGAACTTCCAGTTGATCCCCACAAATGGGAGTGACCAATCCTTCCTTTCTCTGAACTATCACAGCTCTGCCCAGACCTCTCAACATCTAGAGCCTGAGGGTACTTGGAATTTTACAGGCATAAAAGACAAACACATGTGAGACAAGAAGAAAATCCAAGCAGAGATAATAAGGAACTAAGAAGCACCTTCTAGACATTACATTAAGTAGAAATAGAGCAAAATGAGGGTATAGTGGAGAACCAGGCCCGGGAGGAATTGCATTGGCCCCTCAATAATGAATGTGATTTTAATATATAGGGAGAAGGGAGGAGGGTACTCTCGGTAGGGGGAAGAGCGTGAGTAAGAGTGTGGAAGTGGGAATGGGCTGAGTGAATGGGGAAGCAAGTGAACAAATGGAGCCAATTGGGGTTGGGAGGAGGGTTTAGAAGTGGTGAGGGATGAGATTGGATTAGGTAGGATGGACCCTGATTATGGAGTCCCAAAGGCACTGGAAAGTAACTGTAAGCTTTTAAGCAGGAAAACATGACATGACCAGAGTGGTCTTTAATGGAGACTTCAGTGGGCAGCCTGGATTCCACATGATACTTCAGACTCTGAAGGACTTTAAGGCTGAGCTGTCATCTGTCTACATAGGGAGGATACCTGGCTCTAGACCAATGGTGGCTCTGACAATAAGGAAAGGGGATGAATCCTGAAGAAAGCTCAAAAGGACAACAATAGCTCTTGGTACCAGTACTAGGTGAAGGAAGGGAGAAGTCAAAGATGCTTGCAGTTCCTAGAGAAGGTGTTTTAGACTTGGCAAAATCATAGGCAACAGCCTCTTTTTAAATTGAGCATTGTTTTGGTTCTTTATAAAAAAGGACCAACAGGGAAATTTCATGACACCAAGAGACCAAAGATAAGTCAAAAGATTATACTGTTGCCCCTATATTCTCTTCTCTAAACTTTGTTCCACAATATTCAGTTGTGTACACATTGGTTTCAACCTTCTGTACATGTGGTTTTGGCTCTCTGCTAGGGAGATTTCTTTTTTTATATATCAAAGCAGATTTGGACCTTTTTTGTATGTGGGCACAGTGGGTTTCCCAACATTAGTTACTGCCTTAAATTGGGAGGGAGGTGTCTGGACTCCTCTCGGAGGGGAGTTTATGCAGTCAGAACTCTGTGACCCCATTTGAGGCAGGTTGAAGGGAAGACTGTTTCATAGCAAAATGAAACGGCCAGTTAGCTCAATTTTTGGTGAAAGATTTTTCATAGGAGCTTGCAACATTTCATGTTACCTCTATTGAAATGACATAAAATTTGTCAGAGAAAGGCACGCGAATTAATAGTCATAATTTGTAATTTCCATTTTTTACCGAGAGAGGAAAAATGATTAAGTCAAGGAAGTTTCAGGCCTATAAAAAAGAATTTGATCCAGGGTTTCCTAGCACTGGAAAACTGAAGAAAAAATTAGTTCAGCAAGACTCAAATGCTTTTAATGGACTTAGATGAATTGAAAAATCATTTTAAAGCACTTGCTTGTGGGTGTTCGTGTATTTACAGATTTTGCAAGTGATGTGAATACTTTTTCATGTGAAGAATTTTGAGATAGGTAGGAACTCTGTGATGCTCTTTGACCATCGTGCCAAATGATGGTCATAAAGGCTTCTACTGAATTCTAAACTGCATTAATATGTTAGTATAATATATATTATTACAATTCATAGTAGTAAATATATTATTACAGTATATAAAATATAGCATAATACAACTTTTATGTACAAAATGAGTGTTGCCTTTATTCCCCTGTTCTCACGCTAAAGCCCTTCTTTCTGTTTTGTTTCTTTACAGTGTGTCCAGTTGCTATCCCAGCTGACTTAGTATTCCTCATTGAGGAATTTAGCAGGGCTGGACGATTGAATTTCCAACAAGTTGTCAATTTCTTGAAGACCACCATCAGCTCTCTAAGCATTCATCCTGATGCTGTGAGAATTGGCTTGGTCTTCTACAGTGAGGAACCACAACTTGAGTTTTCACTGGATACATTTCAGAATTCAGCCAAAGTCTTGGAGCGTTTGGACAAATTAACCTACCAGGGACAAAGAGGAAGGATCAAGACTGGGGCTGCTTTGGATTTCCTAAGAAATGAGGTTTTCATTCAGGAGAAGGGCAGCCGGTCCAAGCAAGGTGTACAGCAGATAGCTGTGGTCATCACGGATGGCTTCTCCCAAGACAATGTGTCCAGACCGGCTTCTCTCCTCCGGAGGGCAGGGGTTACTATCTATGCAGTGGGCACCCAGCTTGCCTCAGAGAGTAAGGACCTGGAGAAGATAGCCTCATATCCTCCTTGGAAGCATGTCATCCTCCTGGAATCATTTTTGCAACTCTCCGTTGTGGGAAGCAAGATTAAGAACCAGCTCTGCCCTGAGATTGTGGGCACAAGGGCTTCCATTTCTAGGATGGGCAATGCCCTGCAAGAAGGTAGGAAGACCTTTCCCAGATTTGATTGTTTTTTAAAATCTTTACTCTGCTGCTCCATTCATTCACCTACTCTACCCTCCATCGAAGAAAAGATTTTGGAGTCAGATCATTGAGAAACAGAAACACAAACTTGTAAAATCCTTATTTTGTCTTGATTCCAAATAGTTCAGAGAATATGAAGTAAAAAGTGAGCGTTCCTCCCTCTTCTGTCTTACCCTCATGCCTTTTAAGAGTTTGATGAAAATATGCGTATGTGTATTTACAGTAAAGCCCTGGGGATCTGAGAATGGATTGACCAAACCTTTAATCACTTAAAGAAGAAAATTATTTCTAAAGAGATAGACACATTCTTGAAATTGGAAAATTTTAACTTAAAGCATAATAAATGAACATTAATTTGGCAATCTTTTGTGTAAGGCCAAGGCTTCTTTGAATATGAGCCCTGCTGATTGGAGTTCCCTATGTTTTCTTCATCAGTCATCCAATATTGTATTTCCTATAATTTCCAGTTTCAGTTTCTTTGAAGTGAGATGAGAACTTAGCCACTTTTGAAACAATCTGAGTATAGAAGTCCTTATTGATTTTTTATGATCTCAAAAATTCAATCTTTGTAGTGCTGTCTAGTACACCAATAATTTCTTTTAAAACACCTTGCCTTTATTGGTTTTTTTCTAAGCAGTTAACCTGATTTTCAGAGACACAATAAACCTGTTTTATTCACACTCATGTCCTATTGATTTGTACCATATTTGATTTGTTGTGTTATTATAATAACAAAACTGCCATAAACAGGCTGGGGACAAACCCACTTTGGTCTTGGTCGGCTTATTCTTCCACTGAGGGGAGCAGAACTGTATGATGTCCTACTGCTCCAGAGGAGGGCTCTGGATGTACTGGAGGAGCATCACTTGTGTGTTACAGAAGGAAGGGAGAACGTCAATTATCTGGTGAGCTATTTAAGAGGAGGTCAGTTAGGAGAGCTCCTACTATACACGTAGTTAAAAAAAAAATACCAGAAAAAACATAATGGTTAAGTATATACACCTTGGAGTCAAACTTCCTGAATTTTAAATCCCAAATTTGCCACTTACTGGCTCTTATAAATATCTGTGTGTCTGTCTACCTACTTGTCTATTTTTGTCTACCTATGCTAGTATTTCTTAGATTCAAATCAGAATTATAGAAAGAAGATGACAGCTTGAAGTGTAGATAATTAACTTAAAAATTCAAGGCTGTGATTATATCATCAGGGGGAAATCACTGAGCTTTCCTTTTTTTTTTCTTAAAACAATCATTAACTGATCCTGTAGTTTCTTGATTACTTGTGCTGAGGTCTAGAGATTTGAAATATCTGAATAAATTCTCCTCTTTCTCTCTGGCCTGTATTTTCAGTCCCTTTCTCTTTTCTGGGAATGGGGAACAAAATTGTTAAATATGAATTTTATTTCCTTGTACATCCCCTGCCTATATTCTGTAGGGGAGAAGAAAACACAACTTACAAACAGTATAAAGAGTTGAGAGTTGATTTCTTTCCCAGACTGCATAGCAGCTAAAAATAAACCTGGAATCAGGAAAATCAGCCCGAAGTCTAGAGTGGTTGGGGGTGGGGTAGCTTAGGTAAATAGAAGTTGGGGCAATTTTACCAGAATTCTGTCCTGGGTGATCATAATGATCATCATATATACCATTTGTTGGTCATTTGCTATGTGTCAGACACTCTGCTAAGAACTTTGTGTATGTAATAGATGTGGATGCATAGCAGCATCCAGCTTGTAAAAAACATTCTCTTTCTCTCCCCTGACTCGCCAAATTTCCATCTGCCAAGATTAGCAGGAACGTGTAGTGCCAGACAATATTCAGGACTCTTGGCTCCTCTGGACACTGTCAGGGCAAAGGCCCTGGGCTGCAGGGGAGCCTCCTCGACCACTGCTGCCCGGGGCTGGCTACAGAGATGGCCCTTCCTGCACAGCGGTCCTTTTCTCAGCCTCAGGCAGCCATCCACCTGTCACCAGTGGGTGCTGGCTTGCTACAAGGTCTGAATTTCTGCCTTCTTTTTCTATAATTTCCCCTCCATTCTCCAAGCATTCAATGAACACTTACCATCGGGGCAGACCACTCCTCTTCGCATCCCTTCCAGTGCCTGCCCCTCTAGGGGAGGGTTGCCAGATAAAACACAGGATGTGCAGTTAAATTTGAATTTCATTCAGATGAACAACAAATACTTTTTCTAGTCTAAGTATGTCCCACATGTTGCGTGTACAAGCTCTTTCCAAATGAAGGTCTGAGCAAGGGAGCCCAGTGCCTGCCTCAGACCGTTTCCCTCTCAACCAGGAAGCATGAAAAGGCTTTTGATCCTTCCCTGAGTCAAGAGAATCCAGAGATTAATAACAAAGACTGGGCTGCCCTTAATGAAAGGGGCAAGGAGAAAACTATGTTTCATTCTTTTTGCGAAATCTGCTATGTGACAAAAATAGAACACTGGATGATCTTAACGGTGAATTTTTAATACTCAGCTCGGCTGTGTTTCCCTGACCTTATTTCATCCTCACAATAAACTTACTGAGTAGGTGTTAAGATTCTTGTTTGACAGATGAGGCAATTGAGATGCAAAGGGACAAGCCGGCTGGTAAGTGGTGGAGACAGGATCTAAATGCAGAGCCATTTGCCCTTTGGAGTCTAGGCCTTAATACAAAGCGATTCATATGAGAAAGCCTCAGTTAAAACAGAAAGTTTTAAATTAATTAAACTAAGTTAAATTTCAGAAAATGCAGTCTTTTGCCCATGTATTTAAAAAGTGTGACTTGCGTGGGAAGCAGGAATATTGGATCCTGAGACATTTCGTAGCTTCAGATATGCTCTGATGTTTTACTCTTAGCTTGTTCTAAACTTCCTCATTTGAGAAATGTCAAGTAATATTTACTTCATGTTTTAAGTGAGGTTCTTCAGAAACAGACTCTGAGATAAGGATTTGGATGCAAGTGATTATTTGGGAGGTGACCCCAGGGGACACTGCTGGGGGAGTGGAGATGCGAGAGAGGAAGGGAAGACAGCCAATACAGGCTGAGTTAGCATGAGCAGGTTATTGTAGGTTATTGTGGGCAACTGGGTCTCAGTTCTGCTGGGGCCTCAGGGAAACTATGCAGAACTCACCTCCCAAAGGGCAAGGAAGCTGGGGTGTTTATCCATCAACCCCTGTCAATCATTGGTTGGTGGTTGCTCCCAAATTCACTCCCAGGTATTCTGGCCTGCCCAGTGTATGGGCTGATCAAGCTCCTGGCCAGACAATAGCCTTGGGCAGAGTCACAGGTGCTTTCGGTAGAAAGCTATTGGTTCTCAATGGAACAATGAGTGCTGCGGGGGTGTGGATGCAGATCAGGATCAACAGCTTTGGCTGTGCCGTCTCACACTCTGTTCTAATGGGTTGCTCTTCTTATTGCCTAGGCTGTGTGCACATTGAGAAGGCAGATATTTACTTCCTTATAGATGGATCTGGCAGCATCAATCAAGAAGATTTTCTTGAAATGAAGGCATTCATGAAAGGGGTGATAAACGAGTTCCATATAGGACCTGACAGAGTACGGTTTGGAGTTGTTCAGTACTCAGATGGAATTAATAGTCAAATTATCCTCAGCCAGTATTCCAGTGCAGCAAGGATGAAGGTAGCCATTGATGGCATCCAGCAGAGGGGAGGCGGCACCATGACAGGTCGGGCCTTGAGTAATATGGCTCGAGTCTTTGCAGACACTGCTCGCAGCAATGTACCTTGGTATCTCTTAGTCATCACTGATGGTAAATCTGCGGATCCGGTGGCTGAAGCTGCAGAGGCACTGAGGGGAGATGGAGTCATCATTTACGCTATTGGAGTCAGAGATGCTAACACTATTCAACTTAAGGAGATAGCTAAAGACAAGATGTTTTTCGTGCATGAGTTTGACTCCTTGAAGTCCATTCAACAAGAAGTGGTACGGGATGTCTGCTCCTCAGAGAGTAAGAACTTTTTTCTTTAATCTTTCTCTCCAAGTATATATGTCTAATCTATTTGAATAGGTTTCATTCTCGAAGTGTGGATTCACTGATCCAAAAGTGAATATTGGACACAGAGTGACCATGGCCTAGTATGAACCAAGCCGGTCAAACTTTATGTCTTTATCATACAGCTGTGTCTTATTTTGAGACTGGTTTGTGCTGGGTCACAGAAAATTTATTTGATTGACTTCCTCTTTGACCCCCTGTAAAAATATTTTCATGTTGTGTATATGTCACCCCAGACTGTCCCTGGGGCCTTGTAATTAATTGGTTTCAGGCTCTGAGTGAATGTTCTGTTCTGCTCCTTTTTCCCACAGCCTGTAAGAAAAGGAAAGCTGACATTATCTTCCTGATAGATGGTTCAGAATCCATCTCCCCAAAAGACTTTGAAAAGATGAAGGCATTCATGAAGAGGATGGTGAGCCAATCCAATATAGGTGCTGATGAAATTCAGATTGGCCTTTTGCAGTTCAGCTCAAGCCCCCAGGAAGAATTCAGGCTCAACCAATACTTCTCAAACGTGGATATTCAGCGAGCCATCGAGAATGTTCAGCAAATCTATCATGGCACCTACACTGGGAAAGCCCTTGATTTCACTCTGCCCTTTTTTGACAGTTCAAGAGGAGGGAGACCCAGTGTTCCTCAGTATTTGATTGTGATCACCGATGGGGTGGCCCGGGATGATGTAGCCGTACCCGCTAAGGCTCTCAGGGACAGAAATGTAATTATTTTTGCCATTGGGGTGGGAGAAGCCAAAAACTCTCAGCTCTTGGAGATTACCAATGACCAGGACAAAGTGTACTATGAAGAAAAATTTGAGTCCTTGCAGAACCTGGAGAAGGAAATTCTTTATAAGGTCTGCACTCCACAAGGTGAGTGACAGAGGGTTTGTTATTTGATCCATAAGCCCGTCATAGATGTCAGGGACACTGTTGGCTCTCTCAATGAAACAAAACTGATCCTTCCAGTTGGAGGAGTGAGGGAGGGTCACTGTGTGGGGAGGACATCTGGCCTGAACTCCTGATGCTGTGACTTACCTTCCCCTGGGGATTCTTTTAATCATTCCCACGGCTGTCGCCACTCTGGACTCCAGAGGCCCAAAACTTCTCAGAACTCTGTCTCTCGAAAGTCCTCCCTTTCTTCTTTGTAGATAGATGAAACCGGAGTGGAATGTGTAAACACAACTTACTGAAGATTTGGGCATATCGAAAGGGAAAACGAAGCAGAGAGTATCAGTCAGACAGGCTGTCTTATGAGATAGAACACACTGTCTTTTCTCTGTGGCTCTGTACAGGGGTCTTCTCTCTATGTTGTTGCCAATCTGCTCCCATACGACTGAGGTCATCCTCAGTCCTGTTTTATCTCCTCAGGCTTTCATCCCAAACAGCAAGGCCCAGAGACAAGGGTTCCTCCTCCTGACAGCCTAGGTCTGCTCTTCTGCTCTTTTCCTGAGTCCTGCCTTTCAGTGGGTGATCGACCCAAGGTCTTCATGGATGAACCCACATCTCCCCCACAAGTGGTGAGATTCTGTGGCACAACTACGTTATGAGCAGAATAGCTAAAGTTTAGATAGTGCTTTCTTGTGCCAAGGGTTGTTCCAAGGGCTTCCAGATATTAAAACATTTAATCTTCACAAAACCCTATGAAATAAATATTATTTAACAGATGAGGAAACCAAGGCACAGCAAAGTCAGATTATTTGGCCCAAGCTGAGATCTGAACCTGAGGCAGTCTGGGTCTACAGTCTGTGTAGTAAATGCTGTCCTATATTGCCTTTTGGTATAGTACAGTAGAGCATAGCGGGGACTCTGAAACTTTAACGTGCATTTGAATCACCTGGAGATCTCGTTAAAATGCAGATGCTGATTCAGTAGCTTGAGGTGGGGTTCTGCATTTCTATGAAGCTCCCAGGTGATGCTGATCCTGCTTGTCCTCAGAGCACACTTTGAGTAGGAGGGTAGTATAGTATGGTATGGTGTGGTGTGGTGTAGTATAGTGAGGTATAATGAAGCATAGTATAGTATAGAAGTATAAAATAGTATAGTATAGTATACTATACTATATATCGTATAGACGAGTATATAACGGAACCCATAAAGCCTAATATTTCTAAATCAGCCCCATGGGAAGCAGATGCTATTATTATGATACCCAATTTCCAGATCAGAAAAACAAGAGAGAGGGTAAGAAACACAGATGGGAAATAGTGGCAGCAGAGTTTGAACTTCCCTGTAGCTTAGTGTCAAAAGCCTGAGCCAATTTTCTGGATTATTAAATCAATATTTTTGCTTATACCATTTAAAGAGTATCACTACTTTGCAGCGTCCTTGGTGAATTCAGAAATCAATTGAGGGCCAGCCTTGTGGCTAGTGGTTAAGTCTGGCCTGCTCTGCTTTGGTGGCCCGGGTTTGGTTCCTAGGCGTGGACCTACACCACTCATTGGGGGCCATGCTGTGGCAGGAACCCACATACAAAATGGCAATGGATGTTAGCTCAGGGCAAGTTTCCTCAGCAAAAAAAAAAAAAAAAAAAAAAAAAAAAATCAATTGAAAAGGAAAGAATACATGTGTAAAATTAGTTTTTAAATAAGCATGGATTATGGGATATCCTGCATTAGGCAGTTCAGATTCTTCAGGGATCAAAGTCTCATTTTTTTGTTTATAGGCACCTGGGTATTATCCTGGGAGAAGAGAAGAGATATAGGATTCCAGCTTCTCTTTTCAGTTCATTTTGCTCCATGTAGTAAATTAGGATTTATATTTATCTTTGTCTTTTAACATTTTTGATAAAATTAGCTGGGTACATTAATAGTGGCTTGAACCTAATTAATTCTAGAATTCTAGAATAGTAAAGCTGAATTATAAAAACTTCAGAAGTTATCTGGCAATGTTCAACCCTCTCCACTACAAAATAAACCCAGCTGACAAAGTTCCTGGGGAAAATGTAGATTAGAAATGTTGGAATAATACACTATACTACAAAAAGGAAATTCCTTTTTTTCTGAAATTAGATCCGATATAGAAATGAGATTTACATCTGTGAAAACTCCTTTTGGTGAATTTCAATTAGAGATTTAAAAAATTAAAACAAAGCCAAGATGTTTTACATGAAAGGAGAGGAGGAAGTCATTTTCTGTCTTGGCAATTCCAGAAACGTATCTGGCCAGCTAGCATGGAGTATAATATGTCGAGGATTGAAAACTCACAGCTCAGCCATGACTCTCAGGTCCCTGAGAAAGTTTAAGCCACCATCCATGACCTTTTTCATTAGTGAAGAGTCTAGTATTTACTTATTTTCCTCAAAATTGCCCACCCCCAATAGCTGCAGTTTTATTTTTATTAATTCTGAGCCAAATAGTCCAATGAGTGCTGGTCTAAGGAGAAAATGTCCACATGTCCTGGCTTGCCCTGGAGAGTCCCAAGCTATGCTTTTTGTCTAGAAGTAGTTAATAATTGTGGCCCTTTTATAATTGACATTTAAGTCATTGACATTTTAAGTCATTCATCTAGATTCTAATGCAGGTGTGTCTGTGACAATCAACTTTTGCCTCCTCAGTGGAATTTTGTGGATGGCCTTATTATTCACCTGTGAGAGGGTGGGTGTAGTCTGAAAGATCAATGGGCCTTCAGATTCTGGCTGTACCCTTCTGTGAAGGCTTAAAAGTTTTCAAGTAGAAGAAACAGAAATTGAGCGTGATTTTCAGTCTTGATCTTTTCTGATATGGTTTCCTGAAACAAGGTCTATGTGTGGGTGGCGAATGAGGAAGGAAACTTCCAGAGGAGAAGGAAATAGTACAGCTAGAGCTGAAAGAAACTCAAGGCTCATTTATATTTCTTTCTTCATTCATTTGTCAAACATGTGATGAGCTTCTGTATTAGGCATGGGAAAAGTAAGATGACATAGTCCCTACTATGAAGGAATCTTTATTTAGTGGGAGAGAAGGTCAAGTAAAGTAACAACGGACATGCAGGGGCATTTAATAACTTGATTGAAGCGCTAGGGACATGAGTCAGACAGGCTTTGAGAGGGGGTTACGTGACCTGCTCCTCGAAGGACGTGTATGAGTTAACCAGACTGGGGTGGAGGGGGCGGGATAGGACACTCCAGGTAGAGGGAATAGAATCTGCAGCAGCGTAGAGGTATGAAACAGTATTTATTATATCAGTTAGCTTTGGCTGTGTAACAAACCATCCCCCCCCAATTAAACAACAACCATTATTTAGTTTGCACTTCTGTGGGTTGGCTGGGGGTTCTTCTTTTAGGGCCAGCTTGGTTGATATCTTCTGGGCTTGGTTGTGCCTCTATAGCTGACTAATTTGATTTACTTCTCTTCCACTTTCAAAGGATGCAACGTAGAGTTGTCTGTAGGAATTGATATCTCCTCCCCCACAAGGCAAGTTCAGCAGAAGCTTCAAAGGTTGCTGCCACAGCTGATGCAACAGCTGGCCTTGCTTTCCAACATCAGCTGTAGCGTTTCTGGGCAGTTCAACATGATGTTCCGCTATTTGGTTCCTGGCCCAAATGGGCAGCTTATCTTTGACTCAGGCTTTGAGAAGTACAATGATGAGATCATTCAGAAGTTCTTGGTTCATCAGGCTGCCAAGAGCAGCCATTTGGATGTGGATTTTTTGCAGTCCCTGGGAGATAATTCTATTCGCCTCTCTTCTGCTAAAGTGAAGGTAATAAATGCCGAGAATCCATGTCATGGGGGCCATTGGGCAGGGTTGGAGGGATAATGCTTTTGTGACTGAGGCCAAGGAAACTGTTCTTCATTGGAGATCCTACATAGTCTTACCCAGAAAAGACCAACAAGAGAAGTGTTGTCATTCAATCAACAAATGTTTACTAAGCCCTAGAGGCTCTGTGCTGAATGATGCCAGTAGGCATAAAAGGATAAAGACCTTGCTCTCAAGTTGCCCACAGTTTAGTGATCCAGAGTCTTCCACTGAAGAAATTCATTCCAAGACAGCTTGGAAGATATTTTAAGACTCCTTAGCTCCTATGGTCACTCATTGCCATGTAGAGTAGAGCCATATTTTTCTAGCCAGCAGTTTGAACCATCTTTAGTGACAGCTAATGACTGGCTAGCGTAGCCCATCTCCTCCCTTGCTGGTGCCCCAGAATTATACACCCACAGAAGTCCACAGAGCTGGAAAGATCTCATGTGATGTCTGTTAAGGAATGACATCCCCAAACTTTGACAGTTACATTTAGTTTTCCCTTCGATCATACATCCAATGGATTTATTTCTTGACTAATGTAATTCACTTTTTAAATTAAATTTTTCTATGACTAACAGTGACAGATTGTAATTGTAGAAAATACAATAAAATTTTGGTATTTTTGCATTGATAAAGATGAATATTGTAAGATAAAGATAGAACGCCTTTTTGGAAGGTATTTTTAGGTGAACACATTAAGCTGGTTCAAATTCTTTTTTTGGGGGGGGTGGGGAGGTTGAAGTAAAAGTGAATGGGTAATAAAAGAACAAGTAAATGAAGGGGTAAAAATGAAGAGGGTGAAAGGCGGGATACAACCAGAAAAGCTAAGCTTACTCTTGTATTTTTAAGAAATGTGTAATTTATAACAGCCATGTTTCCCATCCCCCTTCCCCTCTCCGTCTCCTTCCTTCCTTCCTCACTCCCTCCGCCCTTCCCCCTCCATCTCCCCTTCCTCCATCCCCCTCTCTCTCATAAACAATAGGTCCTCTTAGTGTTTACAGATGGACTGGATGATGATTTAGAGAGACTGAAGAAAACATCGGAGCTTCTCCGCAGCAAAGGTAGGTACAATGAGTTGCCCTGCGTGGGCCTCGCTCCTCCCACAGGGGCTGAGATACTCTTTCAGATTTCCCGATGCACTGGACTCCATTAAGCCTCCTGTATGCTAACCCAGGTGGTTGGAGCTCAGTGCCCCTGAGGCTGATGCCCAGTCTCCCTCTTTGTACAAAGCAGGGGGCTCTTCAGGGCTGAGAGACCCCAGGGCCCCATATCCCTGACACTGACCAAGGGTCTTTCTGACAGAGACAGGACTGACCAATTACCACCCTGGCATCTGCTTTGAGGGTTGAAGGTACAACTCCTCCTTGATGGCCAATGGATGTTGTTTGCTCTTTTAGGCTGCCTAGGGGTTGGTATGTCTCTTTTTCCTAAACTCTGGAGTCAGCCTAAAGCTGAGCCTTGCTCTTTCCACTGCCCTTCCTCCATCCTTTGCTTCCTAATTCTTCCTCCTTTTCCATCTCCAAGGCCTGCTAGTCTATATGGCATCCTTGTGAAATTAGGAAAAGATGCCCAGTGCTCTGGGTGGAAGCAACTCCTTCACCTGGCTCCGTGAGCGGCGTGCTGGCTGGATTTCGGTGCCCGCCAGCTCCCTCAGCTGGGTTCTTGGGCAGCACCACCTGTACGACTGTGAGTGGTTGCTCTGGCTGTTCCCATTTTGTGCCACAGTAAGGCTCCAAAGCAAACGTGGGATGAACAACCAGCAACTCGACTTGTTCAAGCTCTTTTCACCCTTCTCCCTCCTCAGTAGAGTATGTTCAGTATTTTCTTCTGGGGATGATGTTTTCCATTGGTTAACAATGTGCTGGAATATTTTTTATGACAACTTGTGCCCAAGTGAATTTATCTCACAGGTTGCCACTGGAAGTTTAAAATGTTGCATGTTGCAACTTTTCTGGAAGAGATTTGGGAGAATAGGACAAAAGTTTGCAAACAGCCCATGTCCTAGGTTGGCAATTCCACTTCCAGGAATTTATTTTAAGGAATAATTAAGAATATATATACAACTTTAACTACAAGATTGTTAAACAGCTTGTTTACAATAGCAAAAAGCTAATGTGCGCTTGTGAATTTACCATTCAAAATATTAACAGTAATATTTATTCTGAAATTCTACAAACAGTGATTTCTAGCCATATTTGAAAAACATCCTTGTCCATTTGTTCTGTATGTGGACAAATCCATGTGATCTTCTAGCGCCTGCATCAGTAGGATAGGCTGGGTTATGCTGCAATAACAAACAACCTCCAAATCTCAGTAGCTTAAATCAGCAAGAATGTATTCATTTCATGCCTCATGCCCTTTCATCTCTGCCTGATGCTCACCATCCAAAGACCCAGGCTGAAGGAGGGGCAGGGGAAAGGCTACAGGGCGAATTGTGTATTGCTCTTAAAATTTCTCCCAAGGAGTGACACATGTCGCTTCTGCTCATATTTCATTGGTTAGAGCAAGCCATATGGACACTTTTAACTTTCAGGAGATAGATAATATTTTTACAGGTAAACAATTTAAGCTTAATGAAAATTTACAACTTTCTCAAAGAAGTGAAATCCTACCATGTGCCCTTAAGTAGAAGAACCGGAAAATTCATGAACAGTCCCAACGACTGCCATACTTTCTAAGAGTAAACCAAGTCTATTTCAGGAATGGGTTTAAAGGATGTATCTTAATACAATAAGAGATGAAAACCCTCTGCGAAATAGAAGTAGCGGCTATCAGAGAGCTGAGAATCCTTTGTGGTTCTACCTAACTGCTTAACTTTCAGCCGGTAGGACTGAAAGATTATCAGATCAATTCTTTAAGAAGGCACGCCATAAGCTAGTTCTGATTTTAACAGAAGTGCAGTTTGAGACAAGACAGGTGAAAGATATGGGAAGGGTAGGATGATGGACGAAGATCTGAGGCTGAGAAAAAGACAGACCATTCAGAAGACATGCAAATAAATTGCCCACCTGTTGGTATTTTGAAGGATTCTCTGGACTCCTCATTATTGGCCTGGAGGGTGTGCATAGATTAGAAGAGCTCCAGGAGCTAGAATTTGGCAGAGGATTTGCATATAACCAACCTCTGAGTGTCAAACTGCGATCCCTCTCAAGCATCTTAGTGAAGCAACTTGTAAGTATTTTTTTTTTTTAACACCATCCTTCACTAGGTCTATTAATTCTAATACTTTTTAAAACCTTGAGGGAATTTTGTCTCTTTAGTGTGTAGCGTGATGTAGATTAACACAGGTGAAAAAATTACATGTGATATGGATTCTGTTTTTCAGAACACAATCGTAGAAAGAACATGCTGCAATATGTGTGTAAAGTGTTTTGGAGAAGATGGGCACAGAGGTGATGGTGGGAGCCCTGGCAGGAAGGTGAGAATTCCTTGGGTGTGGATGGGGGAAGGAGAGAGATGACGTTTTAGTATCTACAACATATCAGGCCTCGTGTTATGTCTTTGACACACCTTTTCTAATTCTGTCCTCTTACCAGACTTTTGAGGTAAATGTTATATTACAGGTGTGAAATTGAGGGTCAGAGAGGGAACATCACTTTCCCAAAGTCACACAGTTGAGAAGAGGCATTTTGGGATTTAAACCCCTATGCCAACCTGACACTAAGTCTCACATTCTTTCCACTATAGGATGCTGCCTACTTATGTTTATCTGAGAAATGCTTTCACATATTCCACCACTGCACAGACGTTTCTGCTTGTCTACAAAATTGTCTCCTATCTAACATTTTATATTATAGCATTCAACTCTGAGGAAAGATACAGTCAGTGGTTCATGAGTGGTTAACTTGCATTTCTCTAGCTCCAGGGTTAACTGATAGGAAAATTACTACTTCACACTTTTAAGGGAGAATATCTCGTTAGAAACGGTCCTCAGATATCCAGGGCTGACAAAGTTCCATTCTCGCAGGGACTATAGCTTTATGGGGGGGGTATCACCACAAATCCCCATGTAAGGTTGAGTCAAATCCACCGGCTTTGCCCATCATTTTACGTTCTCTCTTTCTAAGGTTTTCCATGAGATTGTTGCAATGAGCTCTTAATGACTTTGCGGATCAGTCTCATTTTAGCACAGTATAAAGTGTATAGTTACTTTTTGAAAAATAAATTGTAGTTATGACTTAGCACTGGATTCTGCCCCCCCGCCCCATTGTTCTTTAATATCAGGCTGGAGAATCAGAAAATCAAACTTGGGAACCTGTTGATATATTTTCTCTGCAACTCAAGGGCACTGAAATCTTGACTTCTCCGCTCTTTCTGTTTGCTAGAATTCAGTGGTTGATTGACTTTTATGTCTTTCTTGATCACAAATAGACCATGGCTGCTATATCTCATTGACCAGTTTTTAGACTAAATAAACACATCCGGCTATAAAATGGCAAGCCAAACTTCCTTGCGAGGAAATGGTTTGTGTGTTTAGGTATCTCAGAAGAAGTATTTAAAAAAAAAAAGGAGACTAAATAGCTGAGTCATACAGAAGTAAACAACCATTTCTCATCATGGGCATTAACACCTTTGCTTACTGATATTTTGTAAAATAATGTCAAAGACCTCTTGAACAGTACTAACCGTTTTCCTTAAACTATTAAGTAGAAACTAGCTTTGGTTTGGATTTTCACAATAGGATGGCTTAAAAAGATATTTTAGAAAAATAAGAATATGTTGATGTATGGACTATGAAGACAAACAGGTATTCAAGTTTTTACTTTAACACAGACCAAGACTCTTTGTCTCTGTAGGTCTCTGCACATCATGCCCACCACTTAGCAGAATCTCAATGAAATGTCAACTCAGTGAGACCAGTGTATCTACTAGTAACAATTTTTATTTCAGGTAGATTTGAGAAATGAAGACTTTAGAGTTTAAGCTATTTATTTCAATTGGTTTTCTTCTCAGGGAGAGAAGGGTTCTGACGGATTACCTGGTTATCCTGGTGAAGAAGGTGGACGTGTAAGTACTGAGTCTTGTTTTTTCCTTCAAAGGAATGTGGTAAAATGGGTCAGGTATTAGCAAAACTTAATTGCGCTTAAGTCATGAAAGTTTTCTCATCTAAGCCGTTTAAAGTAGGTATGCCATCCATCTAAAAATAACCATTTATTATAACAAATGTCAAGTGGATAAACTTTGTAAAGATATAGTCTCAAAGATGTGCAGTGATGAAGTATGGTCATTTTGTTTTTTAATCAGTGAACTTGAGATAGCTGAAAATGTGGTCTGTGTCTAATCTGCTGCATGTAATAGTAGTTGTTAATCATGAGCTAAATTGTAGGTAATTTATTACTGTTAATGAGGTAGCTGTGTTTGTAGTGGTTTGACTAAATTGTAAAGAATCCAACGCCATTCTTATAACAAGGCCGCTCAGATGCCTCTCTGAGTGGGAGAAGATGGTGGAGGTGTCGTTACCCACCAATGGCTTCCCTATGACCATGGACACATCCCGGGGAATGAGCTGGGCAAGGGAAAGCTATCTATCGTGTGCGTGTGGAGAGAGCTGTTTATACAGAGAGAATTATTAGCTAGGCGACTGGGATGTGGGAGGGACCATTTTTATTACAACACATAGATAACAGAAGGATTTAAAAACCCCATGGTTTATTTTAGTTAATTTTAAGTTACAGAAAACCTCTTTGCCACAGGTGTCTATTTTAAAACTGACTTATACATACCACTGGTTCTCAAACTCTGTGGTCTCAGGATACCTTTATACTCTCAAGGATGGTTGAGGATCTCAAAGAGCTTTTGTTGATGTGGTTTCTATCTACTGATATTTACCACATTACAAATTAAAATTGAGAGAATTTTAATTTTTTTAATTTCAAAATAACAAAACAAAACCCCACTATATGTTAACATAAATGACATATTACTTTACCAAAAATAACAAAATATAGAGTGAGAAGAGTGGCATTGTTTTACGTGTTTTCAAATATCTTTAATGTCTGGGTTATTAGGAGCCAGCTAGATTCGTGTATTCTGTATTCAGTCTTGTGATGTCACTTGCTATGTGGCCTCTTAAAAACTCTTCTGTACACTTGGGAGAGAATAAGAGTAAAAAAAGATAATAACATTTTAGTGTAATTGGGAAAATAGTTTTAGCTTTGTGAGCACCCCCTCCCAAAAGGGTTTGGGGGACCTGAGGGGTTCTCGAACCAAACTTCAAACTGCTAGTCTATATAAGTATTAGTGTTCTCATTGCTCCATTTAGAGTAGCCCACTGTTTTATTACTCTGAACCTTAAGGCTGCCTGAACTTGAAAATAAGCAGAAATCAGAGAAAAATGCAGCTGCTGAGACCTATGTAAGCCGATCCATTTCTTTGATTATGTTTATGGGAGAACTACTCAACTTTTCTCTCTTTATTTTACTTCAGTAAGCATAGTCTTAGACGTTAGAAATACATTCAGAAATGTGAATTGTGGACTTTTGCTACTTTGTTTAGGAGTAGTGAAAATATTCCTTCCTATTTTTTTGATGTTTTAAAATATACTTTAAGTGTTGTTTTATTTTTTTTGCTTGGCCTTTGGTTCAATGAGCCTGGCCAAAGTTAAGAGGATAATTTAAGGTGACCAACCCATTATTAGCATCATTGACACCAATTTCAGACAAGTGGTATAAATAAGCCCTTGTCGGTTTAGGGTGGGAGATGGTTTTGTCCTCCTTCTCTGCTGTCTTAACATCCTAAAACCAAGATGTTTTATAAAGACCCTCTAGTACAGAGCTATAAATATAATGCAAGTGACATATATAATTTAAAATTTTATAGCAGCCACTTTAAAATAAAAAGAAACAGGTGAAGTTAATTTTAATAATATATTTTATTTAACATAATATATCCAAAATATAATCATTTCAACATGTAACTAATATAAAAATTGATGAGACATCCTACTCTTTTTAGTATACTGTCTTTGAAATCGAGTGTGTAATTCACACAGCACATCTCAATTTCGACTAGACACACACATTTCAAGTGCTGAGTAGCCGCGTGTGATTAATGGCTACTGTATCTGCCAGTGCAGCTCTAGTTGGTCTCATTTTCTTTTCATTTCATTTTTCCCAAGAGAAGGTGACTTCAAAATGTGTTGTCCTCTGAATGGCTTTTAATACTGTTTCCCTGCAAAGCGGGTCAGATTGTTCTGCTCAGCAGCAAACATCTCTCTTGCAGATGGAACAATTTCAGAATGGGGCTCATAATTTGTAGTTCAAATTGAAAGCGTATAGGGACAAATAACTAACTCACTGTTCTTGTTATTTATTACTACTCTCTCCTCCTTTCCCTCCAAAAAAATCCTTAGTGCTGTAAAACAACAATTATTTTACTCAAATAGTCCCCCACCTTATCCAAAGGGGATATATTCCAAGACCCCCAGTGGATGCCTGAAACCGTGGGTAGTACAGAACCCTATATATACTATGTTTTTTTCCTACATATACACACCTATGGTAAAGTTTAATTTATAAATTAGGCATGTAAAAGATTAATGACAATAACTAATAATAAAATAGGACAATTATAACAATATACTGTAATAAAAGTTACCATAGATCTTAGCTACCTCAGGATATGATTTTTTTTCTTTCGTTAAGTCGAGAACTTTCACCTTTTCACTTACAGCAGCACTTTACAGTATCTCTTTGGCAAATCCAAATTGCCAGCATCACTACCCTTGTGCTTTGTGGCCATTATTAAGTAAAATGAGGGTTCCCTGAACATAAGCACTGGATATGGGAGCCAGTCGGTCTGATAACTGAGATGGCTACTAAGTGACTAACGGGTGGGTAGCATATATAGTGTGGATATGCTGGACAAAGGGATGATTCACAGTGGGACAGAGCAGGACATAGCATGAGATTTCATCACACTACTCAGAATGGGTGCACAATTTAAAACTTCTGAATTGTTTATTTCTGGAATTTTCCATTTAACATTTTCAGACCATGGTTGGCCACAGGTAACTAAAACCATGGAAAGCAAGAAGTGGGGACTACTGTACATTCAGGGACTCTGTGAGTGGAGAAACTGAAAAGGGAACAGTGGGGCAGCTCTTTGCTATGAGTCTGGGGGCTGAGGGGCTGACTAGACCATCTGGGAGGACCAACTGCCAAGATGGCTTCCCCTCTAATGGGTCCGGTGCTCGGCTAGGCTGGGATGGTGGCAGGACAGGCTGAGTGGGAATTGTATTGTGGCTGGGTCTAAGAGGGAGCACTCAACAGGGAGGGTCCATCCTGAGACTGAGTATTGCAAGAGACCAAGACTGAAGCTGCAAGGCTTCTGAGTGAGCCTCAGAAGTCAGGCAGTAACTTGTCTGCCACATTCTATTGGGTACAAGTGAGTCACTAAATCCAGACCGTATTCAAGGGGTGATGTTGAGGAGGGAGGAGTTAGACTCCTCATCTTGATGAAGGAGTGGCAAAGCCACATAGCAGAAGAGCATAGAGATTTTGTTGTGGCCATCTTTGGTCTTTCCGACTCATGAATTCTTATTTTAAAAATTTGCCTACTATGAGGTGGTGGTTTGAATAGTAACTTATGCATTGCTTACACATTGAAGACTTAGTTATATATTAAGTTAATCAGATATTCTAAGGTCATAAAAAATTATTACATAACTTCAGTAGTAACAAATACAACTAATGTATATTGAGAGCTTCCTATGTGCTGTACAGAGGGCTGAACAGTTTGTATACGTTTCCACATTTCATCTACAACATAGGATATTATTATTAATGTTATCCCCATTTCTCATAAAACAACTTGAACCAGCCCAGCATTTGAATAACTTTTGGTGATGTTATTATTTCCATTAAATTGTGGTTATAATCAATAGCTTTAAGAAACTTCTGTGAGGGAGGCCAATTTTTAAACATGATAGATCTTAATATCTGAATGAGAAACACAGTCAGAGCCAGCCTTGATGGCCTAGTGGTTAAACTTTGGTGTTCTCACTGCTTCAGTGGCCCAGTTCCCCAGTTGCAGAACCACACCACTCATCTGTCAGTAGCCATGCTGTGGTGGCAGCTCACATAGAAGGATTTACAACTAGAATATACAACTGTGTACTGGAGCTTTGGGGAGGGAAAAAAAAAAGGAAAGATTGGCAACAGATGTTAGCTCAGGGTGAATCTTTCCCAGGAAAACAAACAAACAAACAAAAACGAATAAAAAGGCAAAAGGAAATTATCTAAAAAAAAAAAAAAGAAACAGTAGAGTTGGTGTCAAGATGATGGTGTAGGCAGACTCTGAACTCGCCTCCTCCCATGGACACAACAAATTTACAATGGGAACAATTATCCCTGAGAGAGAACTGAAAAGCAGATAAAAAGAACCTTTGCAAAAATGGACAGTGCTGACTGAGGTAGAAGAGGCAGAAATTCCTTTCTGGAGACAAAAAATGCCACCTTCATGAGCTGCAGTGCTTTATGGCTGGCTGGGAGCAATCTTAAGGTATGCAGCCTTCCCTGGAGGAGTGGGGGAGCTGAGCAAAGGAGTACTACTGCTATAAGGAGCTCTTGGACTCAGCACAACCAAGACAAGTGTCATAATATCTGGCTTTGCTGGCTACTAACAACAATGGGGAATACCCCCAGAAAAGCTATTGGACATAAGGAAAAAAAAAGCTTGCTCTTAAAGGGCCCACACACAAATTCAGCTATTTTGGAAAGCAACCTGAAATCACCAGAAAGAAAGATGTACAGTCCTTTGGTGAAGAGACTCACCTGACAGGCTCTGGGAGCAACTTGGTGAGAGGTGAGACCTCTCCAGGGACTGAGACATTGGTGGCAGCCATTATGGTGACCTAGTACAGGTGTGCTGACACAGACACTGGCAAATGCCATTGGAATTCTTCCCCTGGCTTGTTAGCCCAGGGGCTTCCCCACCCACTAGAGTACCAATTTAATCCAGCTCTGCCAGGGCAGGCAGCCCACCCAAGGACTGGCCCCACTCAACAGCAAGCCCTAGGACAAATTGTGGGCCTGCATATTTGGGGTGCCTGGGTCCTCTGCAGCTGCTGTGTGAATGGGTCCATTTCTGCAGGGCAGAGCATGCACAAGGTGTAGATGGAGTTTGTGGGGCCTCTGCAGTGGGGCTACTGGGTCCACTTCAGGGGGTCAGGGCACATGCACAGGGCAGGACTGTGTTGATGGTGTGTGTGGCCCTGTGGGTGGTGGGACCTGTCAGCTACAGAAGACTTGGACTACTCAAACAGCCACATAGGTGATCGGCCCCACCTTCCAAAGCCTGAAATAATTGGGTGCTCCTGTGCCTAGGGGGCTGACTCCACTCAGCTGAAGTCCTGAGATAGCTGACAACAGCGTTGTGGGCTGGAGGCCTACAGCAATTGTAAGCCCCTGAGCCTAACAACCAGCCATGCTGGGGGCCTACTCACTTAACAGAAAGATTGCAACAGAAATGTGTTATTAGACCTTGCAGCCAACTGTTCTGGTGCTCTGCACATACAATAATGTGACTTAAGGGTCCATAGCAATTACACACAGCTGTGCATGCATTACAACCAGCTGGCCAGGGGGATAGCCTAGCCTCCCTGGGCAGCTGCAGCAAGGGCAACCCTACCACAACAGAAGGACATACGTAGCCCACACATGGGTCACTCCTGGAACATATGGAACTGGTGATGAGAAGGAAGCACGCTGTTGGGCCTTATAAGGCATCTCTGACATAAGGCCACCTCTTGAAGATCAGGAAACATAGCTGATCTACCTAGTACAAAGATATAAGCACAGAGAAAGAGGCAAAATGAGGAGGCAAAGGAATACATTCCAAGTAAGGGAACAGGACAAAACCCCAGATAAAGAACTAAATGAAACAGAAATGAACAATCTACCTGATGAAGAGTTCAAACAAAAAGTCATAAGGATGCTCACTGATCTTGAGAGAAGAATGGATGAACTCAGTGAGAACATCTACAAAGAACTGGAAAATATAAAAAAGAACCAATAAGAAATGATGACTATGATACTGAAAATGAAAAATTCACTAGAGGGACTCAATATCAGAGCAGATGATATGGAAGAACGGATGAGTGAGCTGGACAAAAGACTAGAGGAAATTCACTCAAGCTGAACATATAAAAGAAAAAAGAATTAAAAAGAATGAGGACAGCCTAAGGGACCTCTAGGACAACATCAAGCACACTAATATTCATATTAGAGGTGTTCAAGAAGGAGAAGAGACAAAGGGGAAGAGAATCTATTTGAAGAAATAATAGCTGAAAACTTTCCTAACCTAAGGAAAGAAACAGACATCCAGGTACAGGAAGCACAGAGAGCACCAAACAAGATAAACTCAAAGAGGCCGACACCAAGACACATTATAATTAAAATGTCAAGAATTAAAGATAAAGAGAGAATCCTAAAAGCTGCAAGAGAAAGGCAACAAGTTACATACAAAGGAAACCCCATAAGGCTATTAGCTGACTTCTCAGCAGAAACCTTACAGGATACAAGGGAGTGGCACAGTATATTTAAAGTGCTGAAAGGAAAAAACCTATAGCCAAGAATGCTCTACCCAGCAAGCCTATCATTCAGAGTGGAAGGAGAGATAAAGAGTTTCCCAGAGAAGCAAAAGTTAAAGGAGTTTATCACCAAAAAACTAGTCTTACAAGAAATGCTAAAGGGACTTACTTAAGTGGGAAAGAGAAGACCACAGATAGGAATAAGGAAATTATCCAAAAAACAAAAAGCAATGAAATCACTGGTAAAGGCAAAAATACAGTAAAGGTAGCAGATCAACCACCTATGAAGATAATATGAAGGTGAAAAGACAAAAGTACTAAAATTACCTATTTCCACGATAAGAGGGTAATGGATACATGCACACACACACAAAGAGGTTAGATATGATATCAAAAACATAAAATGTGGGAGGAGGGGAGCAAAAGAGTAGAGCTTTTAGAAAGAGATTAAACTAAAGAGACCATCAACTTAATATAGATTGCTATATATGTAGGTTATTATATATGAACCTCATGGTAATGACAAACCAGAAACCTATAATAAATACACAATAAATTAAGAGAAAGGAACCCAAACATAATATTAAAGAAAACCATCAAACCACAAGGGAAGAGAGCAAGAGAAGAAGAAAGGAACAGAGAAGAACTAATAAAACACCCAGAAAAAAAGTAACAAATGTCAATAAGTACATATTTATCAATAACTACTTTAAATGTCAATGGAGTAAATGCTGTAATCAAAAGACGTAGGGTGGCCAATTAGATAAAAAATAAGACCCATATATATGCTGCATACAAGAGATGCACCTCAGACCTAAAGACATTCAAACTGCAAGTGAAGGGGTGGAAAAAGATACTCCATGCAAAGGGCAAAGAAAAGAAAGCTGGGGTAGCAATGCTTATATCAGACGAAATAGACTTTAAAACAAAAACTGTAACAAGAGACAAAGAAGGACGTTACATAATGATAAAGGGAACAATCCAAAAAGAGGATATAACATTTGTAAAATATCTATGCACCCAACACAGGAGCACCTAAATATATAAATCAGTTATTAACAGACATAAAAGGAGAAATAGACAGTAACACAATAATAGTAGGGGACTTCAACACTCCACTTACACCAATGGATAGATCATCCAAACAGAAGATCAATAAGGAAAGAGTGGTCTTAAATGACCCATTAGACCAGATGGACTTATATACAGAACATTCCATCCAAAAACTGCAGAATACACATTCTTTTCAAATGCACATGGAATGTTCTCCAGGATTGATCACATATTAGGCTACAAAATGAGTCTCAATAAATTGAAGAAGATTGAAATAATACCAAGCATCTTTTATGACCACAAAGGTATGAAACTAGAAATCAACTACAGGAAGAAAATCAGAAAAGCCACAAATATGTGGAGATTGAACAAAGTGCTATTGAACAATGATTGGGTCAGTGAAGAATTCAAAGTGGAAATAAAAAAATACCTGGAGGGGCCAGCTCCGTGGCGCAGCAGTTAAGTTGGCACATTGTGCTTCGGCGGCCCGGGGTTTGCCGGTTTGGATCCCGGGTGCGGACATGGCACTGCTCAGCAAGCCATGCTGTGGCAGGCGTCCCACATATAAAGTAGAGGAAGATGGGCATGGATGTTAGCTCAGGGCCAGTCTTTCTCAGCAAAAAGGGGAGGATTGGCAGCAGGTGTTAGCTCAGGGCTAATCTTCCTCAAAAAAAAAAAAAAGAAAAACCTGGAGACAAATGAAAATACAGCATGCAAAAATTTTGGGATTCAGCAAAAGCGATTCTGAGAGGGAAGTTTATAGCAATATAGGCCTACCTCAACAAACAAGAAAAATCTCAAATAAACAATCTAACAGTGCACATACAGGAACTGGAAAAAGAAGAGCAAACAGAGCCCCAAATCAGTAGAAGGAAGAAAATAATAAAAATCAGAGCAGAAATAAATGAAATAGAGACTAAAAATATTATAAAAAAATCAATGAAACTAAAAGCTGATTTTTTGAAAAGGTAAACAAAATTGACAAACATTTAGCTAGACTCTCCAAGAAAAAAAGAGAGAAGAAATGAAAGAGGGGAATTTACAATGGACACCTCAGAAATACAAAAGATTATAAGAGAATACTATGAAAAGCTAGATGCCAACAAATTGGATTATCTAGAGGAAATGAACATGTTCTTAGAATCATACAAACTTCCAAAACTGAATCAAGAAGAAATTGAGAATTTGAATAAACCAATCACCAGTAAGGAGATCTTTACAGTAATCAAAAATCTCCTAACAATTAAAAGTCCAGGACCAGATGGCTTCCCTGGCGAATTCTACCACACATTTAAAGACTTAATACCTATTTTTCTTAAACTCTTCCAAAAAAATTGAAGAACAGGGGAAGCTTCCTAACTCATTCTATGAGGCCAACATTACCCTGATACCCAAACCAGACAAGGATAATACAAAAAAAGAAAATTACAGGCCAATATCACTAATGAACATCAATGCAAAAATCCTCAATAAAATACTAGCAAATTGAGTACAACAATACGTTAAAAAGATCATACACCATGATCAAGTGGGATTTATTCCAAAGATGCAAGAACGGTTCAACATCCGCCAATCAACCAATGTGATATAAGACATTAACAAAATGAAGAATAAAAATCACATGATTGTCTCAATAGATGCAGAGAAAGCATTTGACAAGATATAGCATCCAGTTATGATAAAAACTCTGAATAAATGGGTATAGAAGGAAATCATCTCAACATAATAAAGGCCATATATGACAAACTCATAGCTAATATCATTCTCAATGGAGGAAAACTGAAAGCTCTCCTTCTAAGAACAGGAACCAGACAAGGTTGCCCACTTTTGCCACTCTTATTTAACATAGTACTGGAGGTCCTAGCCGGAGCAATCTGGGGAGAAAAAGGAATAAAAGGGATCCAAATTGGAAAGGAAGGAGTGAAATTGTCACTATTTGCACATAATATGATTTCATGTATTGAAACCCTAGAGAATCCACCAAAAGACTTTTAGAAATAATAAATGAATATGGTAAAGTTGCAGGATACAAAATCAATATACAAAAATCAGTTGCGTTTCTATACACTAACAATGAAGTAGCAGAAAGAGAAATTAAGAATGTAATCCCACTTATAATGGCAACAAAAAGAATAAAATACCTAGGAATAACGTTACCCAAAGAGGTGGAAGACCTGTACACTGAAAACTATAAAAGATTTTTTAAAGAAATAGAAGACACAAAGAAATGGAAAGATATTCCATGCTCTTGGATTGGAAGAATTAACATAGTTAAAATGTCCATACTTCCTAATGCAATTTGCAAGTTCATTGCAATCCCTACCAAAGTTCCATGACATTTTTCACAGAAATAGAACAAAGAATCCTAAAATTTATATGGAACAACAAAAGCCCGAATAGCCAAAGGAATCCTGAGAAAAAAGAACAAAGCTGGAGTTATCACACTCCTTGACTTTAAAATATGCTATAGTAACCCAAACAGCATGGTACTGGCACAAAAACAGACACACAGATTAATAGAACAGAATCAAGAGCCCAGAAATAAACCTACACATCTATGGACAGCTAATTTTTGACAAGGGAACCAAGAACATACAATGGAGAAAGGAAAGTCACTTCAATAAATGGTGTTGGGAAAACTGGACAGCCACATGCAAAAGAATGAAAGTAGACCATTATCTTACACCATGCACAAAAATTAACTCAAACTGGATTAAAGACTTGAATGTAAGACCTGAAATCATGAAACTTCTAGAAGAAAACATAGGCAGTACGCTCTTTGACATCAACAAAATGAAAAGACAACCTAAGAATTGGGAGAATGTCTTTGCAAGCCATATATCTGATAAGGGGTTAATGTCCAAAATATATAAAGACCTCATACAGGCACATGAAAAGATGTTCAACATCTTTAGCTATCAGGGAAATGCAAATCAAAACTACAATGAGATGTCACCTCACTCTGGTCAGCATGGCTATAATTAACAAGACAGGAAACAAGTGTTGGAGAGGATGTGGAGAGAAGGGAACTCTCATGCACTGCTGGTGGTAGTGAAAACTGGTGCAGCCACTATGGAAAGCAGTATGGAGATTCCTCAAAAAATTAAGAATAGAACTACCATACAATTCAGCTATTCCACTGCTTGGTATTTATCCAAAGAACATAAAAACAAGAATATGTAAAGATACAGGCACCCCTATGTTCATTGCAGCATTATTCACAATAGCTAAGACTTGGAAGCAACCTAGGTGGTCATCAAGGGACGAATGGATAAAGAAGATGTGGTATATATCCACAAGGGAATACTACTCAGCCATTAGAAATGATGAAATCCGGCCATTTGTAACAACATGGATGGACCTTGAGTGCAATAAGTCAGAGGGAGAAAGTCAAATACTGTATGATCTCACTCATAAGGAGAAGATAAAAACAACGACAAACAAACACAGAGAGACAGAGATTGGATTGGTGGTTACCAGAGGGGAAGGGTGGAGGGAGCAGGGTGAGAGGAGTGGTTAGGCACATGTGTGTGGTGATGGATTGTAATTAGTCTTTGGGTGGTGAACATGATGTAATCTACACAGAAATTGAAATATAACGATGTACACCTGAAATTTATGTAATGTTATACACCAAGGTTACCATAATAAAAAAAAAAACACAGTAAGCCCAAATTTTGTTCTCAAAACAATTTAACACATATACCCATTATACAGTAATTCCCATTTTCTCACAAGAAAATCCTAAAAAATATTTTGCCCATTTAGAGTATATGAACTTTTAGGGATATAGGCAAACTAGACAAATGTCTACTTGTTATATTTAACTTATTTAGTTACACATAAGCATTTTAAAGTCTTTCATTAGGACAAATGATACATCACATTAGAAATTGTGGGTTTTTTCTCTCATAGTTTATCAAACTATTTTATTGAAAAATTCTTCCGATGTAGTTTTATATTTATTACTGGAACCACTTTTTGGAAACATCTCACCCGGTTTTCTAAAGAATTTTGTGTTTGCCTCTAAGTTCTGTGAGAGAAATCGCTTTTTAGACTATTTATGAAGTCTGTTCTTGCAAAGTTTAAAAACTTATTGCCTCATTTTTCTTGTAGGAATATTTTCATGATCTCCCCAATGTAATCACGAGTTCCATTGCTCATAAAAGTGATTTTTAAAGGCCTTGTTTGGATAGCACTTAACATTGGTAATCGTGATGTCTGTCCTCAAATATAATAAATAAATCTCAGATTTCTTTACTTCCTTTTTTTAGCTGATCTGATAGGTTCTATAAACATACATATATATTCCAAAAATATCTCAAATTAACACTGACCTGGTGTCAATACTATGCTGTTCAAAGCTAAGTAATGGAGAGAGTACTTTGAAATAAGAAACTTTATGCAGACTTTGTGAAGACTCAAATTTAAGAATACTCTTTTTTCTGAAGGCTCATTTTGGGAAAACACATGCCTAATCATGTGTGAACAGCAACTGAAACTTTAGAAACTGGGAATAAAAGTCATAAAAGTAGGTTTTTTTCTTTTTCTTCACCATTAAAAAAATTTAATTGTGATAAAATAAACATAACATAAAATTTACTATCTTAACATTTTTACATGTACAATTTAGTGTTATTAAATACATTCATATTGTTGTCCAACCTTCACCACCATCCATCTCCAGAACTCTTTTTATCTTGCAAAACTGAAATGCTGTACCCATTAAACACCAATTCCTCATTTTCCTCTCCCTCCAGCCCTTGGCAACCATAATTCTATTTTCTGTCTTTGTGATTTCAACTGCTCTAAGTACCTCTATATGTAGAACCATACAGTATTTGTCTTTTTGGCTTATTTCACTTAATGTCCTCAAGATTCATCCATGTTGTAGCATGCCAGAATCTCCTTCCCTTTTAAAGTTGGTGACTATCCCATTGTATGTATATGCCGCATTTCATTTATCCGTTCATCTATCAGTCAAATAATGGAAGTTTTGCCCATGATGCTTGATTGAATTGATGAAAATATAGATAATTTGGATTTGTATGATTAGGGGTCATCAATATGGGCAGTTGATGGATGAACAATCTGATTGCCTTGAGGTGATCTGGTCAAGTCTTTGAGGACGTAGAAGTAATTGTAAGGACCATCTCATATTTTAGTCATTCTGATTGTCATTATTGCTGGTTTGAAATGGTTGGGTGGGGATAGAGACAGTTCCTTGACTATTTCCACTTGTGTCTTTATTTCAAAGGGAGAAAGAGGCCCCCAAGGTCTTCCTGGACTCCGAGGTGAGGAAGGATGCCGGGGTATAAAAGGACCTAAGGTAAGTGTGACCTTGAGCTGTGGAATTCTTTCCCCTTCTCTGTTTCATCCCTTGCGTTTGAAGAAAATCTTAACTCTTCAGCATAGCTATAGCATCTTAGCTCCTCCTCTGAGTGAGGGTTTCCCAGCTGTAGAGCCTGAGAAAAAGAATCAAGTGCAAATAGTTTCCTGGGAGGGGCTCTCACTGCAGATAGTTTACTAGTAGGGAGGTAGGGAAGTTAGGGAGGGAAGGTGGCCTAAAAAGGATGCGTTATCAATTAGGTTACCACTGTGGGTAGACAGACCCTAATCCTGCTGAGGAACTCTGGGAGCCAGTGTCGAACATGCCCCTCAAGGTTATCCCACTAAAGAGGTGGGGGAGCTGGGGTATTCATACACCAAATCCTATCAGGCATTAGGTGAGGCTGCTCCTAGGGAGCATGAATTCCCCAGCACTTCTGGCTTGTCCTGCATGTGGACAGGCTCCGGTACCAGAAAAACCCACAGGAAAAGAATCACAGTGCTGGCCGCTGAGAACATTGGAATTTTAAAGGCTAAAGGATAATGGGTGGGGAGCCCTTTTTGAGTGGTTGCATTAAATATCTCCTAAACTTCCAGGATTAGAGAATCTCCTTTAATAAGGCCAGAGAAAATTTTCTACAACCTCAGAGACCTATAGAGAATTTTCTCTGGTCACAAAGACCATATTCTGTATGTTGTAGCAAGTTACTCTTTCAATTAATTTGTCCTGCTGTTCCTGGCAGCCCTCTCATGCTTGTTAGCCAGTGCATTATCATTTTTGTTTGAAAAACCTGATTGTTATAATAATAGGGGGCATGCCACTGCTGTGTCTTGCTCACCCCTACTATGAGAGGAGTTACAGGGTGCAGGTTTCTCCAAATCACAGGCAAAGGGGCATGGTAGTAATCAGAGTGCTGTGACATCCATTACAGTCACTGGAGAAGAAATCTTCATTTTGGTCTAATAATTGCATTTTCTTGAAATTAGAGAACATATTGTTTCCTAAATGAAACAATGGTTTAAGAGTCTCATTCAAGCTCAATTTTTATTTCTTCCTAACTTTAGGGAGCAAGAGGATTTTCGGGAGAGAAGGTAGGTGACCTTCCTTACTCTGCTTATACTGGAGAGCAGTTTCTTTGGGAAACACAATACTGAGTCCAACTGCTTTTCCTTTACTTGAGTGAGGTGGGCTTAAGACTTTCAAACGAGGGGCTATGTTAGATGGTATTAACAGCCAAACTGCCGTGCTAATGAATGGTTATTTGTAAGACACATATTTCAGGTTTAAGGCGGGGGCACGTATTATCATTTTCAAACCTTGCTGACTTTATAATAATTGAGCCACCGTATTTCTCCCATGATGGTTTGGAAGAGTTGGTCCTGGATTCAAGTGGTGATCAGGAGGGTCTCAAAGTGGGTGTCAAATGGGAGAGGGATGCCAGGACAGGATTGATAGGAAAGGAGCTGGCACAATACGGAAATGACTTTACATTCTGATTCAGAAGCAAAGTATCCATTTGCTCATTCATTCATTCAAAAAATATTTATTAGGTATCCACTTTGTTCCGCACATTATCGTAGGGAGTGGTTCCAAAGTGATGAACAAGACAGACAAGGGCTGATAGAGCTTCTTCACTCACATCTCCTGGTACCACCCATGTACCCTCTATGGCCTGTGGCAAATGTATCATGTGACTTCAGTCTGAGAGTTTCTTCTGCTTATTTTCATGCACTAACTCAGCTGTACTTTCTTTAAAAAAAATGCCCGAAAGATGACTTCCTCGTGTAGACAATAGGAGTAGATCACTATTCCACACATGTAAAATGCATTTTATTCTGCTTGCAAAACTCTGGATTTTTTCCCCCAAAGATACTTTATAGTAAATATATTAACTATCATCTTGAGATAGTTGGCAAAACCAAGGGCCAACTAATTTGAAATAATTTGAAAGTGATGGAATATTTGTTGAGATGTCACTATGCAACTGCCGGTTTTTACTCTTATTATCTAGTTAGACTCAGTTTTTCAATTCTTTTCTTAAGGAGTTTTTTTTAATTGTAAATCTCCCAAAATGCACACATATGGATAAACTCAAATTTAATTCCTCCTTCATCTGAGATCTTCCAAGTTTCCATTATGCAGGTTAATTCAGGAACATTTACCAGTCTTTTGAAATTAAAAAAAAAAATCAGTGACAAGAGGACCATCTTTAACGTGCAGACAACCCATGGGAAACGTTTCATTCAGCTTTGTGAAAGTGCTGCTTGTTCCCAGTGCAAAAGTTTAAAAGGAAGTGTTACTATCCATTCAAAATTTGCGTTACTTTTTTTCTTATGTTTTTTTTTTAGCATCTGAAACTGTCAGGAAAAACAATAGGTAACACTAATCACTCTTTCTGCAAGAAGAAAATCATTGCTTTTGAATAATTGAATGCAGTATATAAATGTTGTTTTGGAAGTTCTAGAGTCTTCTACCAACTGAAAAAAGTATTAGCAAGGAAATTAACATCAAAGCAATAAGCACGTAAGAGCAATAAGCACGTACTTCTGGTCCTCTTGTTGCTAACATTCTCACCTTCCTTTGTTCCACAGGGAAGCCTTGGTGATGATGGTGTTGATGGCTTGGATGGAGAACAGGTACAGAAAGTTTCTCATCCTGTTTCTCTCCTCTACTAGTTTGGCATTTATACTCTCTATCTGTATTTTTCACGATTAGTCTAGAAATGTTAACATGCATACTCAGCAATGTCTAAAGTTTACATATTTGCCCTTATCCCCAAAATACAAGGACCCTAGAAACTTAACTCTAATCAATTGCCTCCCATATTACCTATTATTGTTCAGTATTTTATTTCCATTTTTTGTGAAATTCTACGTTAGACATCATTATTATTATTGTTTTATTTAGTCAATGCTCATCTAGCTGTCCCCTCACATTTGTTACTTTCACTGGTGCCTTCAAAAGAACCTGAAAAACGTCATGTTTCTTTTGCGTAAGGTACACCTTTTAGAATTTCCTTTAGTGAAGTTCATAAACTCCCCTGGTTTCTTTTGTTTCTCTAAAAATCTCTTTATTTTATTTTTTTCTTGACGGAGTTCTTGGGTAAATAATTATTTTCTTTCATCACTTTGAAAGTATAGTTTCAGAGTCTTCTGGCTACTGTTGTCTTCTGTCTTTCATTATTGCTGTTAAGAAGTTATCCATCAAATGAATTGTTGTTCCTTTGTCAGCAATCTTAAAAAAATTTGTCAGGCTGCTGTAAGAGTTCCCCTTTGTTTCAGTTTTCTGCAGTTTCAATACGATGTGTCCAGATGTGGATTTCCTTTTATTTATCTACTTGGGACATGTTAGGCTTTTGAATATGAGCAGTTGCACCTTTTATAGGTTTTGGAAAATCCTTAGCAAATTATCATTTTGAAATTTTTATCTTTCCCCTTCTCTCTATTGTCTCTTTATGGATGTCCAATAAGAAATTTGTGAGAACCTCTCTTTCTATCCTCAATGTCTCTTAACCTCTCTTTCATATTTTCTATTTCTTTGTCTTTCTGTGCTGCCTTCTGAATAATTTCTTAGTTTCTATTTCACTATTCTTAACGTCACTTGTGTTTAATATGCCATTTAACCTGTCAATTGGATTTTTAATTTCAATTATTCTAATTTTCACTTCAAGAAGTTCTATTTGATTCTTTCTCGAATCTGCTTGAACTTTTGAAAAGTTGCTTACTTTTTACTCATTCTTTTTTTTACTTATTTAAATGTATTAAATATAATTAATTTATATTCTGTATATAATAATTCCAATATCTATAGTAATTGCAAGGCTGATTTTGTTGTCTGTTGTTTCTGCTGGCTTCGCCCCCATGGTGTCTCCCTTGTGCATGTTGTGACTTGATTTAAACTCATTTTTTATTAAACTTGATCTGTGAGAAGTCATTTAGGCCTGAGTTCAGGTTGTTTGCTTCTGCCACGTACTTGATGGCACTACCTTCTGGAACCACTTTAAAATAAATGATCAGCTTGTGGTTTTTCATACACACACATCCAGAGTGATCAGAAGTCATCAGGACAGGTGGTGGCTATGACTTCCCTGGATTCCTGCTTTCTCTTTATTCTGAACTCTAAGGATTTCTGTTTTTATTTATCAGCTCACTAATGTAAATGAAAGATATTTTAATTTATTTTCTAGAATTTTGAGTTGTTTTACAAAGGGAAGATTGCTCAGGGCATCTAGTCTGTCACATAGTCAGAAATAGAATGGTAAATAAATTTTTTATTCTTGGTTAGAAGGTGAAACTACGTGAAAAAAGTTTCTAGTGTGACTAATATAACAAAGATTCTTTGTATATTTATTTTTTTTTCTAGGGTAATCGTGGAGTCCCAGGGTCATCTGGAGAAAAAGGAAATAGGGGAAATAGGGTAAAGTATGAGGACATTCTTCTCTCATATTTCTACTTCATAAACTGATCTTGAAAGTTCATTTTTAAGCTCTGGGAAAGAATCATCTAGTGCCTTAAGTACTAGATTGGGAGATAAAGGGGAGTAAATATTAGGTGACTATTTGGAACCTTTACTTAAGGCTTGACTCTGCAGATAGTGAAATGAGTAATGTAAACCGAGTTACTCGACCTATCATGCTTTAGAACAGTAATCCTCATTCCCTCTCTCACAAGCTGTTCGTGGCTTCTTGCCCCCAATGATTTAGTGTTACATTCAAGGCCTTTCAACCACATCCTTTACTAATCTCAGTCAAGAAGTATCCTTCCCAGTCAAGTTGTACTACTCATTGTCCCCTGAAGATTCCTTATGCACGCCCTGCTCTGTGTCTTGGCTCATGCTAGGTACCCCATCCTGGAATACCTTTTCCTTGCCTTCATTTTTAGTGCTTCTTTGAACATCACTTTTTCTTCACTTTCCAGCTCCTGACTTTCCTCCTCATGATGCCCTCCTTGACCATGTCAGTCTATAGCGATCTCCTCCTCTACATCCTTCCAATGTACGTTATTTGTACTATCTCCTTGACAGTGACTATACACTGCCTTGTGCTGGTAATTATATTTCTATGTAAGAGAAAGCAGATACTTGGCATATGTACTGTAACTCTCCCTTCCTGTTCCCATGGCAGACATTACTAACTGATTATGGAATCTCGTCTAAAGGATGTGTCTCAACACAGTACTATAATCAGCTTCTGTTGATTGACTGGGTTATATAAGAGGGGTGAAATTTATTTACTTACTTTTTTTTGTATCCTTCATGGAATTAGAATGCTGCTTTTACCCCAAGGTGTGGATTGATTTCCTGATAAGTAAAACAGGGAGTCACAAGAAATGGCTCTTTATTGAGGTTTAATTTCCAACCTGCAGTTTGTGGATCAGATTTTGGAGAAGGTGGACAACACCATGCTTCCTTCAAGACTGGGGACTTCGAGACTCAGTTCCCACTGAATTTAGTTAAACTCAATAACCACCTGTCAAGTGCTTCAGGGCATTTTGCTAGACACAGGAAAGGGTTCAAAGATAAATAAGTTATGGTTTTGACCAACAAAGAGCTTATTATCTGGTACAGGAGATAAGATTTATATAGGGAGAACTATAATACAAGACAGGATGAGATAAAGGCTGTTAAGAATGGTTCAAATAAAGAATCAATGGGAGCACAGTGACTTGGAGAGGAATCTAGAAGAGAGTGGTATTTTTTCATCCAATCTATCATCAAAACTTATTGAGCATCTATCATAATCCAGGCATGACTGTAGAATGGGGAGCAAAACAGATGTGGGTTCTGTATCTCAGAGCTGGCCTCTTTAGGGAGATACAGACATTAATGAAATAATTATGGAAATAGATGTAAGATTACCTCTGAGATAAATGCATGAGGGAGGGGTAAATGATGGGGATCCGCTCCAGCCTGTGCAGTCACAGGGGTGAAGATGGGATGGTATTTAAAGAATGAGTAACAATCAGATGATGAAGCAGGAGGGAGGGGCCAGAGACCAACCTTCCATACTGAGGTCCTATGGCATTTGAGAATGGTGCCGAAGGGTGGAGAAGACTCTAGAATTCCAGGGAAATCAAGACATTTTTCACTCAGACCTCTGTGAGAGACACACACAGGATATTCCAGGTTAAGAAAGAAGGTAGGCTTAGAGTTAGAAGAACTCAGGGTAGGTTTGGACAAACAAGGATTCCAGTTCCATAGGAGTGGAGGGTGAGAAAGAAGTATAAAGAGTGGGAGGAAAGTCTGAAGTGGCAACTTGGAGTCAATTTAATGCCATGTTTGAGGTTTTATTTTTTCTACTGAGTAATCACGTGCTATCAAAGGTTTCTAGGCAAGGAAGACACTGTATTTTGTATCTGTGGAAGATTACTGTAAAGCCAATGTCTAGTCAGAAAAGGAGGGACTAGGAGTTGGGCAAATCATAATAGGAACCATATGCCAGGCTCTGTACTCAGTATTTTAATTTATTATTCCATGTAATCCCTATAATAGCCCTATAAGATGGGTATATCTGTTTCACAAATAAGAAAATTGTGAGAGGTCAAAGAAATTTTCCTGGCTAGTAAACTAAACAACAGGATTGCAATTTTGAATTAACTAAGTCCCTTTTATCATTATATCAGGCCAAGTAAGAGGTAAGGAGGAGTCTTAAGTAGCATTATGAGGTGGCTTCTTTTGGGGCCTAGAGAACATTCCATTCCCTGTGTGTCTGAGAGCCAGATCTTAGAGAGGGGTCCCAGTTCGCTATTCTCAGAGTGTGGTGTATCCCCTCCAGAATCAGGCACATAACATCATCTGAGGAAGTTTCCTGGGGTGGGGGCTCTCCCCAACTCTGTAGGAACTACTACACAGAGATGGTTCCATTAATGGCAGGTTTTAAGAGAAGAAACTATTTGCTTATCATGTCATAGTCTCATGGCAAGTTGCTTCACTTCACTGGTCTTCCCTGTCTACAGCAGTCAGGAGCTCTGGAAGCATTTTTTTCTTTTCTCTTCTTTTTCATGAGATCTTGCTCTCCTAATGCTGCCTATGCCCATGAGGGAGAAAACCTTCTTTTTCTTATATGTGTTTCTGCGTGGGAGCATCAGGGGGGAGTGGAAAGATCAAGGGACTTGGTAGTAGGGAGTCCTGGGTCCAACTTCTCTGAACCTCAGGTGCCTTGTATGCAAATAGGGTAATTTCTGAGTTGTGAGTGTTAAATGAGGTAATGCACACCTAAGGCCAAGCATATCATCGATTTCTAATGAAAGTGTGTTCTTTTCTAGTCTCAACTTCACCTCTTTAGTAGCAAAAGCTTTAAGTTCAAGTACTAAATTGCTCTTTTAATGGGATTCTCATTTTTCCTCATAATGTTCTCTTCCCTAGACAATAAGTGATTTTAAAAAGTGACACATTTTTTTTTTGTGTGACTTAAGGGCTTGATGGGACCACCTGGACGACCTGGAGAGCATGGACAGCCTGGGTTAAGGGGCGATCCTGTGAGTGGTGGTTGGGGGGATTTCTGCTGCTTTGATCCAGGGACTTGTGAACTATTTGCTTATGGCACAAAGGTGGAGAGAAATTAATTACTCATTAATGAGACATCTGCTCAGCCTATCTTAGTATTGCAACAAATAAGAGATTTGAAAGGAAACCCATCCTATAGAAAATTTGGGTTCTTAAAGAGTTTGGAATTTTAATTGCGTTGAGTATTTGGGAATTATTGAGCAGGCCCAGACAATTAAAAGGGTCCACTTTGGTTTGCCTTTCTTTTTTAAAAAATCATACTTCCTGTCATTTCTTTTCCTTTCTTTCCTGTCCATTTGAGGTAAGCAATCTTTTATTTTCTCAGGGGGATCCTGGAATTGATAATTACATCCAAGGTCCTAAGGGAGAAAAAGGAAGGCATGGACATCAGGTAAGATGGTCCCTGTTTGCTTGGCAATACTGAAGTGCTTAGGAACAGATGCTAGCTGTGCAGAAGATGTGGGTATTCTGGTTGGATCAGTATAGAAAACCAGAGAGCAAACCTGTGGGATTCCATTGTCCACGGAGACAGGAGCTCTGAATGTTAATCCCCACTTATATCCTTGTCCTTGCATCCTTGTCTCCTAGGGATTTCCTTTTTCTTTCTTTTTTTTTTTTGTACAAATCTTTTGTCCCACAACACCAGTAATACAGGTTACTTTACCTCTTTTGTCCTTGGTTTCTTCATCTCCAAAATGAAACCATCAGACTCAGTGATGCCTAAGATCTTTCCAGTGTTAAAATTCCCCAATTTTATAATAATGTCTTGATTTAAAAGATACTCAGGGTCATTACCCTGTTGGCTTCCTTTCTATTACTGACAATGTTGATTGATGTGAATTGGGTACTAGCCATTTTTAAAGATAAGATCCTTGTCTAGTTCTGAAGACTAGGAGCATCATGACAGAAGACATCTTAGAAAGAAAGAGACTTGTTAACTTGACAGATGCTGACTTGTTGGAAGCCACTTTCAGATTTTTACGTCCTAGATATTAAAATGCATGACTCTGAAAAATGATTAAAATAATACAAGTGCCTCAGTCCTCATATCTCATCATTGCCAATTTCCAGAAATGAGGTCTGCATAGCAAAATGTTTACAACTGTAGAGGAACCTTTATTTGCTTTGAGCTCCAATTTTGCGTCCTTTGACAAAACCTTAGGACATCTGTTCTCCTCCCTGGATTGTGGCAAGTTAGCATCCATTTCATATATGTACAAGTCCTGAATAAAATCCAGTTTGTAACAAGAGCATTACTATGTAGCTGTGTGAGAAAACTGTCATGACTTGCTGCAAGAATTTCTCATTTTGTGGCTAATTACAGTTGGTTTGGACAAAGTAGATTGAGAGAGTTCTTTCCGGTGAGTTGAGATCAGAGAGCCCTGTGAATAGCCACTCAATCAGCTCTGGGATTGAGCTAATAGCACAGCAGGTCAGCAACCCTTAACCAATCTGGGTTCCAGTTTCCTCCTCTGTAAGGTGGGAAGATTAAAGAAACCATTTCAAAGTTTCTATGAGTTAGTGATTGTCATTGGAAGAAAGGTTGTAAACTGAGCTTTGGTTTCATGGTTCACTCACAGTTTTACTGCTGGGAAGGAACTCAGGCCTCTAGACAAACTGTCCAGGGCTGTGTCCATCACAGCACCACAACCATGGGAAGAGCCTCACACTCAGCTTTCAGAGGTCTCTGTTGTTGACTTTAGCTAAGGGTCAACCTTGAACATCAGACCTCTGAATTGTGCGCACAAACAAAAATTGTAACCCTCTGAGGCAGTGCCATGCCATTTTGCATTTGTGTTCCCCAAGGTTTCTATCCCATGCTGAGCTCAAACAAGGGTGCTAACTAAGTATTCTTTGAATAGACTTGGTTAACAGAAGTCACTCCCATCAGTTATGTTGCAGCTGCTGGATGCTGAAAATTCTAGCCTGCGAAGTGCTATTAGAAGATAGTCCTCTAGGGGACAATCTTTCCTTGCAATTAGTTTAGCATTGAACCAAAGAGCACATTCCACGCTGCATGTTGGATGGAGAAAGTGCCCTGGTGAAGCAGTCTTTCAAACCAAACAGAGAACCTTTATCATATTCCTCGTATTGGGAAGGAGTGGGAAGCCAGTCATGCTTTCACACTTCTGGGGAGAATGAAAACCAGTACGATCTTTCTGGAAGTCCATCAGGCAAGATATATGAGTTAGGACTGCTTTTTTCTTTTTGTTATGTTTTTTAATATACAAATGACAGAAAGCCTGAATGGCAGTGTTTAGCTAATAACCATATTTGATAATCCAGGCATAGGTGATTCTAAGTTTGGTACACGAGCTTGATGATTCCATCAAGATCCACTGATGTCATCAGGGGCTCAGCCCCTCTCCTTCCATGATGCCATCCTCGGTGTGGTCCTTAGGCTTGGCAGCCCAAACATTTTGTCTTCACCTTTATGTAAATTGCCAGAAGGAAAGGGACATTCCTTTCATCAGAGCGTTCCCAGCAATATTTTCTTTATAGCTTACTGGCCAAAGCTAGGTCCTGTACTCCCCACCTGCCCTTGCCCCATTTTAAGAGAGCCAGAGAAAGCAAGTCTCTGACAAAGGAAATGGGATTACCATGATTGGCTTAGACCTGTCATCATCATCTCTTGGAACTAGGCATGTTGTTTCCTCAAACAACACTAATGTTTTCTTAGTATGGAAGAGAGGGGAGAGTATATTGTATAGGTACCAACTGTGTCTACCATGGCTTAAGATGTGTATGTCCTTTGATCCAGCCTTTCCAGTTCTAGAAACTTATTCGGAAACTAATCATGGACCCATACAATGATTTAGCTCCAAGGATGGTTAATGTCGTGATTTTTAATCACTACAATGCTTAAATTTCCAATGATAAGGGATTGTTTAGACAAACAATGCTACATCCACATGATAGAATATTATTAACCCGTGAAACAGTTTAGAAGACTATCTTAATAAAGAAAACATTCATGATGTAATATTAAGTGAAAAACCAGATTATAAAATACTATATTCAACAGGAATCCAAATTGGTAGAGTATATCTACATCTATTTATCCTGGAAGGATAAACACTCGGAAATTATGCATTTTTTCCCTTAACCTTTTATTTTCTGAAGTTGTTGAAATATCTGTGATGAAGCTGTATTGCTTTTTACCCCAACTTTTCACTTTAGAAAATTTAATATCTACAGAAAAAGTTGTCATTGCAAGAATAGCACAATGAACACCAATTGTTATCATTTAGCCATATTTGCTTTATGTCTTTCTATACATATACATAGATTTTTAAAGGTATATATATATATTTTTTTCTGAATTATTTGAGCATTAATTGAAGGCATCATGACATTTTGCTTCTAAATATTCAATAGGTATCTTTCAAAACAAGGACATTCTCCTATATAAGTACAAAGCAATCATCATACTCAAGAAATTTAATATTGATACAATATTACCTTCTAATATACAGTCCATATTCAAAATTCTCCACTTGCCCCAGTAATGCCCTTTCTGGCTATTTTGGTTGTTGTCGTCATCGTTCTGGGATCCTATCAGGGATCATGCGGTGTGTTTAGTCACCTTGCCTCTGTACTATCCTTTAAATACAACTGTCACTCAATTATTTCTTTGTTTACATGACCTTGGTATTCCAGACCAATAATTTTGCTAAACATTCCACAATTAAGATTTGTCTATTTCCTCATGACTAGACTCAGGATAAACATTTTTGGCAGCATATTAAGTAATGCTGTGTCCTTCTCAGTCACGAGGAGGGACACTGTGTCAGTCTGTCTCATTATTGGTGCATTAATTTGATCACTTGATTAAGATGGTGTTCACCTGATTTATCCATCATGAACACACCTTTCCCCTCTTTCTAATGATTAAGTAATCTAGGCAGTGATACTCTGAGACTGTAAATTTCTTGTTTCCCAACAATCTTTTATTCCATGGTTACAGTATCTGCCCAGATCATTCCTTTACTGTGCTGCCTGTAAAAAACTGTTTACTATTGAAACGAGAAAATGATAAACATTTTAAGAAAGAATCCTTATTATATGTAGACCAATTGTGAGAGTGCTTTATCTAAAGCTTTCTCCCTCATACAACCTACTTTATTTTTTTAAAATTCCCATTATAAAAGTAACATTTACTACAGATATTTGGGAACACAGAAAAGTCAAGTGTATAGAAAACAAAGCATCAGTAGTTCCAGTAAGCAAGAAAACCATCAGTTTACTGAACTTTCCTAACTTGTGGATGACAAAGTTACTGTCCCTGAGAAAGGCAGATGAGGATCCCACGGGCTGATTAAGAAATGTTCTAATATAATAGGAAAAAAAGAGGAATCATCATTTTGTCTTTCTCTAAATTTGGCATGACTTATTCTTTGAGAGAATTTAGTGTACTTGAAAAGAACAACACTGTAGCACAGTTTTTTCTACTTTATAAACTTTTGATAAACAGAATTTTTAATTGTTGCATTCTATTTCAGTATGTGTTTCTACCACAATTCAACTAGCATTTCCCTCATATTAGATTGTTTTGGAATTTAATTTATTATAAATAACAGTAGGAAGAACAGCTTTGCACAAAACATCTTTGTTTCTGTATTTCACAGTCTTTCCCAATTTATGTCTTCTTATTGAGTTATTATGTGACTTCACTGAATAATTATATAAAATGTCCCTACCTTGTTTTTCCTACAAGATGATTTCCAATTCTCCTGAAAGATGGACTCATTCTTTCTCTGGACACCACTCATTTTCCTACTTCTGACCTGAAAGAAATGAGAGCATTGGAGAGTTTCCTTATTGTGACTGTGTTTAACCTCTTTCTCCATCACCATGTGCATCTATTGACATTCCAAATGTACAGAGACACACTCTTATACCTTCTGTTTCTGTTGGCCACTCTGTACCCTATACAATGCAGGTAGAAAGGAAAGTGCCGATATTTTTCAAATATTAAGCATGGCTTGTTGGAGAATACATACAACTACTGTTCCAGCATGTTGAACCCTGAGGAGTCATCAAATGAACAACCTTTGGGGAAAGATACCTACAACAGGGATATTTTTAAAAACCAGAGTTAAATCCATTTGCTTCTAGGAGCAAATGGAGCGTTGACCAATAGAACTTTCTTAGATCACGGAAATATTCTGTATCTGTGATATCCAATATGGTAGCCCCAGCCACATGTAGTTATTGAACACTTGAAATGTGCCTAGTATAACTGAGGAACTAAAATTTTAATTTAAAGTAATTTTAATTAATTTAAACTTAATATTGCCTGTGGCTAGTGGCTTCTGTATTGGATAGCCCATGTGTAGAGAACAAATCCAGAAGTGTGTAGACATCTAAACTGATCTTTCCTTTACCTCTTACTTTTCAGGGAAGCTCTAGTTTCAGTGGACCTCAGGGAGAAGCTGGAAATGTTGGCCCCCAGGTAGGTATAACTGCTTGTTGGATATATTTCACCTGCTTTTGTGGAAGAGAGCGGTGGGTGGGGGTAAAAATTGGTTTATTTCCTTCTCTAAGGTCTCTGCTTCCCGTCTATTCTTAGGGGTCAAGAGGAAGACGAGGTCAGCCAGGGTTGAAGGTCAGTGTTTTCTGGAAAGAGTTGCTTTTTGTTCCACATACATGGCTACCCTAAAGAGCTCTCTCTGAGGTCAAGGGGAGTACTGGCTGGGCTGTCTGAGGGTGCGTGCATATCACTGGGAAGTTTCTCTGGGGGCTTTTTCCATGAAACAAGGAAAGCTCACATGGTTCTTCTCTGCTCCCTCTCCAGCCTGCTGTAATATTCCATTTAGATCAAAAAGAAGCTAATACCTTAGAGAATGGCTTTTGCCTCTGAAATAATGATTTTTCCATTTAAAGAAGTGGGACCTCCTAAAAGTGCATAAGAGGACCTCATAGTCACTAAATAAAGGAAAAAGATTGAGTTTTTGTTATTTCCAAAGGGGAATGATGTGATTTGAGGGTGGGATGGGGGATATCTCTGTGGAGGAATCATATTTTACTGAGCATTTATCTAGTACCAGTCACTGTACTAGGCCTTTATTTATATTACCTCGTGTAAACCTCTCTAAACTCCAGGAGTTATGAGCATCATTGGTTATTTTTTATGGATAAGAGAGGAAATATAGGTTTAGCAAAGTGAAGTTGCTGGTCGGAGGCCACATAGCTAGTAATTGGTGGAGACAGACAAAGATCAGGATGTTGTTGGAAATTTTTGTGCAAAATAAGAGTTAAGTTTATGAGGTAGACTTCTCTCTAACATAGTCTGGTCATGCTCTGCTGGAATTATTTTTTCTAGCATTCTCATGATTTAGGGATTGTGGAAAAGTAAGAGATCAATTTATGTCATCTCTGAGTCTGGGAATGGATGAGTGTGTGTGCGTGTGCGTGTGTGTGTGTGTGTGGTGGGCAATGACCTCCCAGGTACAAAAGAAGATGAGTCTCCTGTGTCTTCAAACCAAACATGTTGGAAAAGCATGGATATTGAGAAAGCCCAAGTCTCAAAAATCCAAACAAATTTTGTTGACACCAAGTAAAATATTATTTCTCATAAAATGTTAGGATTTGAAATAAATTCTTAAATAGATAATTTCTTGTGCCGTTAATTCAATTTTAGCAATTGTGAAATAAATAATATCTTGAACTATCATTTTAACCTATTGTTTTTAATACCCAAAAAAGCAGAAGGAAATAGACTACAAGTTGACTAGGCTAAGTTTTGGAGAAATTAAGTGACTCTGGGCAGTGGAAGGAATTTCCTACTCCTGAATTCTTTAATTCTTTTGTGGTGCTATGTGTAGTTTATCTAAATGTCCATTAACAGTGGGTCCTGTGCTCAGTTGAGTCTTGGTTATTTTTGGTTCCCTGTGTCGCTCCATTTCCTATGTCTTTCTTTTTTATTTAATTTAAATCAGAGCTCAGCATGTGCACAAATTTAAAGTCAAATTGCACTTGCAAGCTTATGATGAAAAATATTTCCCTGCCCATTCTAACTGCCTGCTCCTGATTCCCAGCTCTTCAGGAGTGCTTGCTTTCATCTCTTTGGGCTGTTTCTTCTGGTTTATTGACATTTTTCTAAACAACATGCTTAGTTCGCTGTTTCTTGGTTTTCAGTTCTGGATGTTTTTCTATTGATTTTTTACTATAGAGGATAAAGATTTTTCTTAACCTGTTCATCTCCTTCTCTGTACACTTCCTCCAAACTCATCCTTGCAATACACTTATTTTCTCCACTTTTGATTAAATCAATTCATTGTTCACACACTGACTGGGGAGATATTCTTTACAGCTGCAGAACTTCTGTTGGCCTCCAGTCGCCTTTTCTCCCGTTTGCTTTGTGTTCTAGGTGCCTGTTACTAGTTAATCATCTTTAACAGAACTGATAACTTCCCAATACATTCAAATGTGTGAGGGTTATTTTTCTTGTATTCCTCCTTCCTGGGCCCTCTGTCCTGCTCTAATCCAGACTGATTGCTCTCTGGGCCTCTGCACTCTTGTCTTATTGGGACAGATTTTGGAACAGCAAGCTCTCATTTTGAGAGCAGAGAAAAATGTGTGCAAACTGCTGTTTTTGGTAGGATGCCTCTCCCTTTTTAATACACGGTAATCTTGATGAGTCTCTTTAGTTCTTTGCTCTTTTTCCTATTCAAGCTCTGATTTTTAAGTAAGAGATAAAATCATAACTATTTGCAGAATCCAGGGTGAACTGAGTTTATCTAATATGTCGATGGTTTGCTAGTTAATCCAGGGTTGGAGAATTGGTCACATAGACTTTATGTTTTTGAGGCTACAACTTGCTAAAGATCACCAGTACTTTTTGAAGAATAGAGCTTACAGAGGTGCTGAATTCCAAATTACAGCATCCCGTGGACCTTGGGAAAATGTGGCTCATATTGTCTGAAAAATTAGGTATGCTGGCTTTTGCAAGATGCATAATAAAATGGAATTCTAAATAAGATTTTATTTATGGAAAAGATTGTATAATGGCAAACAAATCAAGGCATAAATTATTTTGGCAGTAAGAGAAAACTTTAATTTGTTAATTATGATAAAACTAAGAATATCATTAATTTTTTAAATGTCTGTAAACACACCATCCTCCTGCAATTGTTTTCATGTTTGTGTATTTACTTGTATAGATAATAAAGGGTTATCATAACGTATATACTATTTTACATTCTGCCTTTCTATGTTTCCAAATCTTCTAATTATAATTTTAATATACCATATCTTACTCTGTTGAAGAACAATGACTGACTAACCGATTCTTATGTTAAACATTTAGATTTATTTATTCTATTTTGTTAGATGACATGGTCAGTGATGTAAAGAAAAATTGTATTACAGATTTTTTGCTTTGTTCGTACATTCGCTTTGCTGAAAGTGTTTCCTTACTATAAATGTATAGGCATGGAGTTGCCATAAAAGAGTGTGAACTTTGCTATATGGAGCCACATTGTTTTCAGAAGCGTTGCAGTACTATGAATGTCACTAATGTGATGTGCAAATTAGGTAATATTTCACACCCTGTTTCAAAATTTCTAGCTACATGCCTTTTAAAACTTGGTTCATATTTTTAAGTCTAGAGATCAACTCTTGAAGAGCAAAATAATAAAGCAGTAATGCTTAATAGAAGTGCTTCCCAATTATCTGAATAGTTTACAAAACTTAAGAAGCACAAGAAATTGATCCACATGTTGATTAATTCTGAGTTGAAGCTTTTTTTCTCTCTGCAAATCTATGAATAGTCAGTAACCTACTCAACATGTGAGCAACAAGAGCAGGAAGGGGCAGAATAATTCACAAAATGGGTCTTATCCTCAGTCTTGGAAAATGCATCTTTTCTGTAGAAATGAAAATATTAATTTGAGGGAGAAATTAAATCTGTTATCAGAGAAATCATTTTAACAGCCAACTCTTTGCCTAGAGAGCTAGCTTAATGCTCTAAGAAACTATAGGTTTTTAAAGCCAGTTTTCTGCTATTTCTCTGTGTGTTTTGTGCCTTTGTCCTAGAATATCACACTTGCTACTGTGTTCAACATTCTGAGTTTCCTCACGTGGGGTAAGAGTCCTTAACACCAGTGAGCATTTTACCCATATCCCTTAAAAGGATGGATGGGCTCTTAGGAACCAGTTATTATGTAAGATGGGAGTTTGAGTTATTTAAACAAAGTACTTTTGCTTCCATCACTAGCTGAGGCATTGGAAGATGTGCAAAGACTGGGAAAGACAATAAGCATCTGGTCTTGCAATTTCCCAGCATAAGTAGACTCTCCCCATTTCCTCTCCAGCTCCGTATCCTAAGAGGACTGAGCACAGATAGTCAAATCTTGGTTGTCTTTCTCTTGTGGCTTTCAAGTTTCGTCTTGCAGGGAAGGCTGCCTTCAGTAGGAAAACTAAAGATGCCTGGTGAGCTGACTACATTTTATTTATTTTGACAGGGTGTACATGGAGAATCCGGTGAACAGGGTTACCCAGGAGAGCTTGGGTATCCAGGCCCACAGGTTGTATCGGTGAACTTGTTTTTAGTGCTAAAGGATATTTGTTTGAAATTTTAACTTAGATTCTTTTATGGAGATTTAACATCTATCAGAATGACCTCGGATACCTCCCCCTCAGGACCTCCCAAAACAAATTGTGTAACCTCTCTTCTGGGAGGATTAAACCCCAATAGCTATTTATTGAGCTCTTACTATGTCCTAAATATGGCCATAAGCACTTGTATTATCTCATTTAATGCTTCAATGGGGCTAAGGCATTATTATTCTCATTTTACAGGGGAGAAATATTGGGGGGATGAAGAAGTTAGGTAAATTGGCCAAGCTCACACAACTAATAAGTGATAAAGATAGGATTCAAACTCAAGGAGTCTAGTTATAAAATCTATGCTCTTAATTACTGCGCTGAAGCTGTGTATTCAAACAACTCAAATAGTATTTAATTTATTAAAATTGTATTCAATCTGGCAGGAAAATCAGCAAAGTGTTTATTATCTATTATACACAGGGTGCTTTGCTAGTGGGCCTGGGACGTTCAGACCATTAAGGCAAGGGTCTTGCCCTCGAGGAGTTCAGTCCAGTGGGGCATTGAAAACTATTCAGTGACAACCAGAAATTTAAACTTCCAACCAGTGCTTTTGGAATCTTCTAAGCATAACCCAAAGCTGTCATTCTGTAAGCCCTTCTGGAATACTTTCTACATCTTTCTTTTAAAAGCCAAATTGTTTCCGAGTATCCTCAAATGGGGGAACTTTAAAACAACAAATTATAGAGGCCGGCCCCGTGGCTGAGTGGTTGAGTTTGGGTGCTCCACTGCAGTGGCCCAGGGTTTGGATCCTGGGCGTGGACATGGCACCGCTAGGTCACGTTGAGGTGGTGTCCCACATCCCACAACTAGAAGAACCCGCAACTAAGATATACAACTATGTACTGGGTGGAGTTGAGGAGATAAAGCATAAAAAAAAAAAAAGATTGGCCACAGTTGAAAAAAAAAAAACCAAAAACCCCCAACAAATTATACTAACACATTGAATCATTCTCCATAACTTTAAAAATCCTATGAGTGTCAGATGATAATTCGAGAAGGTTTCTGCTGCTGTTCGACTTAACAAAGGTGCTAAAGGAAAAAATGGGTAATCAAAGTGTAATTAGAGATTATATTTATTTTATGATAGAAAATAATATCTGAACATAAAGGGAAACAACTGAGAAATGTATTTTTGCCTTTTCTTGTGATTACTGGCTTGAGTCAAATTTGGACCCCCCACCACTGTGGTGTCCTGATCTTCTCCTTTATAGTCACTTTATTACACAGCTGAGTGCAAAGGGAGCAAGTCGTGCTGTGAGCCATGAGCAAGATAGTCAATAAAACCTCTCCTTAATTCTCACTTCCCGCTGGGGTGTGGGTATGATGGTCTATTTAAGCACACGGTTACAATACCGCATCCAACAGTACAGAAGCCGTGATCAATGCTTCCAATAGGAAAGCATTTCTCAAAAAAGTTGGAGAAAAATTCAAGTGTCAAAAATCAGTAAAGTAAAATAGATTGGGGGAGAAATGAGCAACTCCTCAGCAATGTGCTCAGTGAGATTAGGCCACTTAAATGTGCTTTTGGTTCTTGATAAAATCAGAATGCAATCGCTTATCTTTTGCCTTTGTATGTACAAGGAAAAGGTTGATTTTTCAAAGGAGATCAGCATCTTAGCAGCTCCTCTCGTTCACCTTTTAGGATTTAAAATTAGTTGGGTGAATTAAAATATAAAAGCAATGTTCTCAAACATTAGTGTTCATCACATTTAACTGGAGAGATGGTTGAAAGTCTAGATCCTGGGGACTCATCCTGTGCTTTGGACGGAGGGAGTTTGGAGGGAGTGTGTGGGGGTGCTTCAGAGTGAAGATGCTGCTTGATGGAAGTGTGATAAAGGAGATAGTGATGCATCCGCGCACCTTAATTGGCGTTTCCATCCGCATCCAAGATGATTTTGTGGGTACAGGGAAAATAAATAGCTCTGTAAAAGTTGGTTGAATTTTATTTTCATCTTCGGGCCAGGGACCAAGAGGAAGGCAAGGAGTACCAGGAACTTTTGGACAGAAAGGTTCACAGGGTGCTCAGGTAGGTTTGAAACTCTAACAGCTACAACACAGCTGCTCGTTAACAATGGCCGGTTCGTGTCCCTGAGTGCTCCTGGACAAACGACATAAAGCTACATGGTTTGTTCTGGGATCTGTGGGTATCAGGACTTTCTACAAATAGCTCATTCGACACAATAGACATTGATCACCAGCTGTGTGCCCCCTTCTACTTTAAGTGTATTGTGGGAATATAGTGATCACTGAGATTGGATTTGAGCCTCAAGGTTGTGTAACACAGCTCATACTTCCCTATAGTGCAAGAAAAAACAGTTCTGTGAAAGGGGTATAAATGACTAATTTACTCCTCATAAACATACAAGGAAGCATTACTATACCAATTTTACAGATGAGAAAACCAAGGCTCAAAGGGATTAAAAGACTTCTCATCTGGATAGTAAGTGGCCAAACTAGCTTCCAATTTGGGTCTTTCTAGTGTCTATTCAGCTCCCCACCCAGTATCCCAGTGCTTTATAGAAAGATCAGACCAGATTGAGACAGGTGGTTAGGAGTGGTTTCCTGAATAAGGTGGCATTTGAGATGGCCTAAAAACCTGGGCAGCATGATTAATTTAGGGATGAGCATCCCTATCTGGAGATTGAAAATAGCAGCTCCAGGATGGCCTAAGCCCTCGTTCTGTCCTCGATCTCTCTCTTGGTCGGGAAGAACTGGCCCCATAAGTGATTGTATTATTTTCATTCTCATTTGATAATATTTTCTATTTGGAGAGGGTATAAGTTCAGGCGTTTGTCTTCCCAATTGCTTAATCAAGTGACGTTTTTCCCTCTAGTAGCCAGGTAATTCCTCCAGTTCTCGGTACATGGTGATGTGGCCTTTCGCACAGAACACCTTACTCCCCCACCCCAACACCCAGCCCAGAGATTAAAAGTGTATGTTATGCGTTTTGTGTGTAGGAGGATAAAACTGTGTAAAACATTAAAGGTGCTTCACGAGCATATTACCAGTTCCAGACCATTTCAATAATAACAAGAGAGTCAGATAGTTAACTTTTTGTACCTTGAGGTGATTTTGGTCTTGGTCTTGTTGCAGGGGAATCCTGGGCCTCCAGGGCCTAATGGTTCAAAAGGAAAAGCTGGACCAAGAGGAATGAAGGTAAATGTCAGAGAACACAATTTTCCTTGATTCCAACTCGGTATTCTTACAAGAATCTCTCCTCACGTGATCATTTCCAGCATGAGTTTCTGATGTGGTTGGTGATGTTATTGACTGTCCATTACCTTATAGCTGGATAGATGGATACAGAGAAGGAAAAATTTATAGACAGACATATAGAAAGATGGATAGATAGATGGTCATATATATCAGTAGACCAAACATATCAATAGATAGATAAACTTATGGCCTGATCACAAATATAGATTCACACACCCATACCTAGAAAAAGCCATAATAATATAGCATGCTGGAACCAGTGCTGTAAACCTGGTTTTGCTGATTTTCAGTACTAAAATCTTTACTATATCTGTTAGTTATCTATATTTAACAAAATTTAGAGGAAGATATTTACCTTGGACTGTATGGTGATGCTAACAGGACTTGAAAAGATTGACTGTAAAATCTAAGGAAAATGACATAAAATCACATGAACTCACAGGAGAAATTAATTTAATCTTTATCCTTTACTATAAAAGGGAGAGCTCGGTGATGAAGGGGAAAGAGGCCCACGGGGTCAACAAGGACCAAGAGGGCAACCTGTAAGTCTAATTTCTCTGTTCTGGACTCTTGATTGAATCTCTTGTTTGTTATTTGTTCTTGTTTCACATAAAATTCTAATGTTCTTAATGAATTAAGTTTGGGATCACAAATATGATGTGATCACTAGAGCTGCCGTGAATCTAAATACTCAAAGATTCTCAAACTCCTTGTATAAAGAAAGACTCCAAAGATGTCCTGGGAATTATTTTGCCTTCTCACATGTTGAAGAAGGAAGTGCCAGTCAGCCTCTGCTGTTTGACAAAGAGATTTTGTAAGCAATTGAGTCTTTTAGGAATACAGAGATGTTCAATGAAACGTTTTTTCCTGGGGAACAAATAAGACAGCCAATCAGAGTTGCAGTCTTTTAAGGTGTGAGTTCAATTATCCAGAGCACAGAAATGATCTTTGGAGCCCAAGGATCATAAAATGTTTGCTTCACAGATAACATTTCCAAAGACAGGACTCTACATTTTTACCTTAATCATGAGAGCGAGTTAGTTATTTTATCGATATTTTCAATTCACCACCTTATTGGAATTAGCTTTATGATGCAGTAATGTTGTCTTTCCTGCAACTCATATTTCTGAGATTTCTTTCATCAGCAACGGGAAGGACCTGAAGTTGTTTTGCACTCAGCACTCACACTGCATTTGAGCAAGGAGAGAAAACAGAAACTTAAATGTGGAAAGGGAAAGAACAGAGTAAGATTACCATCAAATGGAGTATAGGGCAAATAGTGTTTTGTACCTACACTCAATTCAGATGATGAAGTTAACACTGCTTAACTTTAGTAAAGTATCCTGATTTAAAATAACAGAAAGCTTGTTCCTACTGACCTCTCCCTGGGACAGACTAAGCTGGGGAGCAATGCCTTTCTTGACGGTGTCAATCAGGTGTCACATCACATCAGAGGGGACATCTCCAAAATATACAGTTTGGGTTTCTGGGGTTGCAGATGCTGGAGGCTCTGCATGTCCTTCAGCAGAGAGAAGCTGGAGTAACAGCAAATGAACCTCATTCGCATCCTTCTTTTTCTTCAAAATAATTCATTTTTGGTGATCTTCTTTATCTTATTTTTCTTTCTTTTCTAATACTTCGCTCTCTTGTTCTTAGGCCATAGGAATGATCTTTGTGGCTTAAAATTTTTAATTTTTCTTCTCAGTTGACTTACTTGATTTTGGTGCAGTCCTTGTCCTTTCAGCAAAAGGCACCTAACAGGTTCTGAATTCACTCTTTATTACAGGAAGCTCGCTGTACATATAGATGCTAAGATCTCCAGTAGTATCATCAAAATTTTCATAATTATCATCATCACCACCACCTCCACTCCACCATCATCACCAATGCCATCACCGTGACCTTTATCACCACCACTACCACTACCACTCCCCTGCCGAACTCATCACTGCTACTGCCGCCATCAGCAGCAGAATAATGACCACTTATAAGTATTTTCTTGGTGCCTGGCATCATGCTAAGTGCTTTCCATGCACGATCTCACTTAATCCTTCCCCAAAGCTTACTATGTAGATGATATTATTATCCTCACTTAGCAGATGTGGAAACTGAAGCTTAGAGAGGTTGAGTAACTTGCCCAAGGTCACTCACATGAGTGTTGGAAGTGGAATAAAAACTCAGGTCTGTCTGGGCTTATATTCTGTGCACTTATTCACTAAACTGCATTTCCTCTATTCTGGTCTTTTCCCCCCAAAGTCTGTCTTTCTCCCTAGAGATTTACCAATTCTGGAGCTTCTTCCATTGTTACTTTATACTACATGGAAAGCAAGTTTAGCCCAATGGGAACTTTGTACAGTGATTTGGCTTCCTACAAACATGCTCTTATCTTGCTGAGGTACAGAAGCTTGCTGAAGAGGGGGTTAAAAATTTTTTTAAAAACCCACAAAAAACTTACTTATATATGGTCTCTCAAAGTTTTCAACCCTTATCCCCTCCTTATCCTGTGAAAGTCGTCTAGTGGTCCTCTGTGAAGGTGGGATACGCCTCCACCCAGCCCCTCCCGCCTTCCCCACCTCCTTGTGCTGCTGATGTACCCAAGAGTTCGGAGAATATTACCAACCACGTGTTAATCTGGATGACTCTACAATTTATCGTGTATCCTTTTCTTAGGGTCTTTTTGGTCCAGATGGATATGGACGTCCAGGAAGAAAAGGAACAAAGGTGAGGGTTACCTTACAGAGTATGCTGAACTAAAGACATGGTTTTTATTTTATTTTACTAAAGTAAGAGTTATTACCCAAGTGGTCTGCCAGGACCGGTTTCTACATGCTGTTTATAACATGTTGTAGCTGCCAGAGTTTCCTCCTTAAAATGTAAGAGCTGATTTTTATCACTCCTTTATTTAAAAATCAGACTCCGTATTCATCTTCCACCTACACCCCATGTTCCCGTCCCAGCTCTGGGAACGTCAGGCCCTTTCCCAACTCCTCGCCTTTGCAAACACTCTTGCCTCTACTTGGGATGTCCTTCTCATCTCCCTCCTTTGGGCAATTTTTACTCATTTTCTAGGATCAACGCTAATATCAACTTCTCCTTGTGCATGCCTTATTGGACTTCCTCAAACAGAATTTGTTGTCCTATACTCTGTGTTCCTAAAGCATCTTGTTCATATTTCTGCAGTAGCCTCTTTCCATCTAGGTTGCATTATCACTTATCCCTGCATATGTGTCTGCCTCCTAGTTTGGGAACTTGACTGCAGGATTACATCTTATTCATTATTGTATTGCTGGAACAGAGCCTGGCACAGAGTAGGTGCTCAATAGGTATATTTGAATAATGTATTTGAATATCTCCACTCCTATAAGAAGCTGGTATTTTAACTTGTAGTTAATGGGCTCCTGACAGAGGTTTCAAAGCATGGAAGCCATGTGAAGCTTGTTGAACAAATCAAATGTCAATAGTCATGGTTATTCGGGGTGCTTTAGTCTGGAAGTTACATTTATTGCCTCACAAAATAAGAAATCACTGGAATGTTTAGTGATACTTAACAGGACTCTGGGCTGGCTTCTCTGCAATTCTCGTTTCCCTTGTGGCTGCAAGATGGCACCAGGAAAGCAGGTTATCAAGCAGGAAAATGCCCAAAACACGGTCAGCTCTTGGTGAATATCTGTAGAATGATGGAATAATGGGGGTCCTTAGTGATCATCTAGTTCAGCCTAGTTGATTTACAGATAAGAAAATTGAGACTCAGAGAAGTGAAGTAACTTGGCTACCATCACACGGCTAGTTAGAAACAGAGCTGAGTGTGGAAGGTAGCCATTGGAGCCCCATCCTGGCAAATGAAGTCTTTTTTCTCTAGGGAGAGTTTGCATAACAGGGGAATCCTGGGTAGAATTCAAATATGCGTGTTTTGAGCCACATACCATCTCTGAGCTGAGCACAAGGGCAGTCTGTGCTTATTGTGATACAGTTAACACTCTGAAACACAGAGATTCAATCCACATTTGCATGATTTTTTCCTGGCAAAACATAACGGTCTCCCTTTAAAGGGCCCTTACTGCCGCTTGGCCTGCCGACTATGCTTTCCTCTTCTGTTCACTTTCTTCCTCTCCGAATCGACTATTTCATATCCTTTCCTCTCCCCTCAACCTCCAAGATCTGCTTTCTCTCCTACATTTTCAGTGGAGGATTGTGCTTCCTATTTCATTAATTAAATAGAAGCAATGAGAGGAGAACACCTCATACATCCACCACCACATAGGCCAACTTACTTGCCTCTCTACTTGTGGACCCTGCCTTCCCCTCTACTGATGGGGATGACAGTCCATGCCCTTATCTGAAACTAATCTCTCCTCTCATGGCCTGGATTCCGTTCCCTTTTTGCTTCCTTAAGGCCCTGGCTCCTGCAGGTGTCACCTTTCTTTCCTGGATCATCAAATTGTCTTCCCTTCTCCATAGACCATTACCAGCAGTATACAAAGATGTTCCCACAAAGAGGTTGGAAAATCTCCCATCTAAAAAACCCCAATAAACAAAAAACCAAACCCTCACTTAACTCCGAGCTCACATTGCCCCATTCCTCTCTGGCGAAACTCTTTGAAGGAGTAGGTCTATACCCGTGGTTCTCATCCAGGGGTGATTTCACCCTCCAGGGGACATTTGGCAATGTCTGGAGATGTTTGGTTGTCACAGCTCGGGGAGAGGATGATACTGATATGAAGTGGGTAGAGACCAGAGATGCTGCTTTTCACCCCATGACACAGAGGACAGCCCCTCACGACGAAGAGCCATCAGGTCCAAAATGTTAGTAGTGCCAAGGTTGGGAAACTCCACTTTCTTTCCTCTGGTTCTAGCTGATGACACTTGAGTCTTCACCCCTCGGCCCTCCCCACTCAACTCCATCTGCTTTATTGTGGTAAAACCCATGGTGCTAAATCCAATGGTCAGATCTCTGCCCTCATCGTACCCCAGCTCTCAGCAGCATTTGACAAAGGTCATCATGGGCTTGTTCTTGAAACCTTTCCTCTCTTGTCTCTCATCACACCCCACTTTCCTGGTTTTCGCTGGCTGTTCTTTCTCAGTCTCCTTTGCTAGATCTTCTGAGTGTTCTTGACCTCTAAATATTGGAAGACTCAGGGCTCTATCCTCATATTTCTTTCTCTCTTTACTCACTCCTCAAATGACCTTATCCAGTCCTGTGGCATCAAGTACCACTTCTCCTGTGATCTCCAGCTTGGACCAATCTCTTAAACTCCAAATGTCTCCACTTGGTTATCTAACAGGCATCTTAAAATTGAGATGTCCCAAAACACCTTTTTTCTTCTTCTTTTGTTGTTAACCTTTTATTATGGAACAATTCAAACATATATACAAGTGGCAAGACTAATATAATGATATCGCCCCCCCCCCCCCCCCCACCATGGACCCATCACCTAACTCAGACAATGAAAAATCCTTGGCTGATTTTGTTTTGTTTTATTTATACTCCTACCCGCTTATCCCCCGCACCCCAATTATTTTGAAGCAAACCTCAGATATCATATATTTCATGCATAAATTTTTCAGGTTGCTTCTCTAAAAGATTCTTTTAAAGTAGAACCACAATACCATTATCACACCTAAGAATTTACAATAAGCCTTTGATATTATCAAACATCCAGTCAGTCAAAACTGATTCCCCTGACAACTTGCCCCCCCTCCAGCCTTCCCCGTCGCAGGGAGTGAAGACTCCATCCTGCCAGTTGCTCAAGATGGATACTTGCACCATCTTTAATAAGTCCCTTTTTCTCACCTCCTACATTTAATCCATCAACAAATAATGGTGAGTTGAGTCTATCTTCAAAATACATCCAGCATTTCATTACTTCTCCCCACCACCACTACCACCCTCTGGGCCAAGCCAATATGATTTTCCACGTGGATTACTGCAACAGCCACCTTACTGGTCACCCTGTTTCCACCCTTGCCTCATCTAGTTAGTTGTCTATGCAGCAGCCAGAGCCGTCTTTTAAGTGCATAGTCAGATCATGTCACTCCTGTACTCAAAGCCCAGCTGTGGCTTCTGATGTCATTCAGAATTAACCCCACTGTTAACATGACCTACAAGAATCTACACAATCTGGCCCCTCTGTCAACTCTCTGAGCATCTCTTGCTGCTCCCCCCACATTCTCCTTCAGTGTTCCTCAAACACAGCACACAGTCATACTCTTGCCTCTGCCTGAAATGCTCTTCTCCCAGATATCTGCTTGGCTTGCTTCCTCAATTTGCCAAAATGCCACCTTTACCAAAAGGCTTTGCCTGACCACACTACATAAAATAGTTACCCCCCCCGACTCCTACCCATGTCATTCTTTATCTCGTAATCCTCTTTCCAAAATAGCGTTCATCTCTCCCTGACATATTATATATGTCTTCCTCACTAGTGGGTAAGTTCCATGATAGCAGGGTCTTTGTTCTATTCACTGCTGAATTCCCAGTGTCTAGAGAAGTGCCTAGCACATACTAGTGCTAAATGAATATTCGTTGAATGAATAATTGCTTTGTAGTAAGCCTTTGACCTAACAATGAGCACCTGCTTCCCAAGAGTCAATCTGGTCCCCCTTCCCTTGGCTCAGATCTCTGGTTATTTAAACCAACAGATAAAATGCTTAAGCTGGAAGTTTCACTACACAATATCTCAAGGACAGGGAAGAATTTGTAAAAATCATTTGCAAGTTGTTTCACATTGAATTATAGAAATAAAATATAGCCACTTGGGAGTAGCTCAAGACAACTGTTCCTGTAGCTGTTTTTCTGGCACTTGTTTTGAGTCTATTTCCTCAAAATTATAGTTTCCTTTTTCTCTCCAAGGAATATCAAAGAAAGACTTATCACAGGACGTTAAACAAGCTCTTTTCTCATTTCTGACACTAGGGTGAACCCGGATTTCCTGGCTATCCTGGAGTACAAGTAAGAAGATATCTTTCTCGGCCTGGCAACCGGTATGCAGCATGTGTCATTTGTTTGTACTTATTTTTATTTACACTCAAGCTTCTGCTTTTGGTTCTGTTAAGGGAGAAGATGGTGACCCGGGCCACCAAGGAGAGAAGGGGGCAAAGGGAATCAGAGGGAAGAGGGTAAGAACCAAAGCAATTTCCCAAGATCCACAGAGGCCCACATCATGGGACTCTACTCACAGGAACATATTTCCATTGGCTTAGTGACTTCTTAGCAGGAAGCCCATGTCCTCCTCAGTCAGTGCACATTCCACACCTTCCTTGGGCTACCTCACTCCCCACTTAATCCCACTCTCATTTATCTTCTGAATGCAAATGCAGCTCACCAAACCATAACAACAGGCAATCCAAGTTGGAGTTTTGGTTATGCAATATCAACCTTTTAAAAAGCAAGTTTGGGGGCAACCCTGTCTTTGGTAAGTCTAGATATCATTTGGCTAATTTAGCCAATTATCTGCAGTTAATTTAGCTGTAGAGCAAATGTTGCTGTTTCTTTAAGATTCTTCCAAGCCTTAGCTTTCTCTTAGCTGTTTTGGGACTAGACTGTCAAGAATGTGGCTACCATCTTGGTGGACTTTGAGCCATGTTTTCACTGTGCTTTATAGAGTCTGTCACTAAAAATCCATTTCTAAGGTTCTGAAGATTCGATCTTGAAGAGTTGCAATCACTGGCAGCTCTTTTTGGAAGGAGTAACCCTGTGGATATCTAAAACCTTGGTAGTGTTTAGCTGATAGACATTAGAGAGCAAGGCCTTCTGGGAAAAGCACACAGACTAGTGTTCAGTGCAGAAACGAGGCAAGGAAAGAGAATGTATATTTACTAGGCTCTCAATAATTGATATTTTCATATATTGGCAAGGACATAAGGAAAAATTTGATCTATGCCTAACTTGGCTTGCTGCTGGCTAATATTGCCCTGCTCAGCTAAACTTATCTGTCTGGTTTCAAACAAAAAAGCTAAAGCATCGATTACGTACAGATAATGCTGTGTCGCTTCATATACCTGTAAAATGAGCAATGAGCCCGTCGTCAGTGTAAACCTTTTCTGAGACACTGAAGACCAGAGAGTGGTGGAGGAATTTTCTTGTCTCCTGATGCCAGGCCCTCAATGCAGATTTCCTGCATTCTTTTAATTATATGACCTGAAGACTCAACTGTGTATTGAGTCATCTTTTAAGGCTCAGTTTGGAAGTGAGTGTTTGTGTGTGTTTGCATCTGTTGGCTGGGTTTAGGTAGATGAGGGGAATTTAGATAAAGAGATCACTCATTCTAGTCTCCATGTCTCATGCCACTGATCATGGTTTATAAACTAACTGGTCCATAGCAGACTCCTTGGACCTCAGATGTGATGACAAGTTGGTATCACAAAGTGGGTCTCGTGGTTTTAATCAAGTTGTATTGAAGAGGGGATGCTTATTCCTTTGGTTTGGTCATTTTTAGGGCAATGCTGGCTTTCCTGGATTTGTCGGAATTCCAGGTGACCGAGGCCCACCGGGACCAAGGGTAACATGGACTATTCTCCTTTCTTTGATTTTCAACCTTTGTGTAAAAATGAATAAGGATTTGATAAGAGGCATCTCTAAGAAGAAATAAGCATTTGGGACACATAAGAAGAGCTATATAGGAAACGGGCCAAATTTGCTTTAGAGGACATCAGCTTCAAGTCCTTATACAATATATATATTTAATATATATATTTTACTTGAATGTGGGGAAAATGTTAGAGTGACTGGAGATTTACGAATCTGTCTAAATACATAAAACATGTATAAAACTCACTGGAGAGTGAGTTTTTCAATGTAAACAAGATAAAAACAACATTTATGCAAAAATCAGAAGGAAATCCTAATAAAAGATGACATTTATATAATATGAACTGATGTAGCAAGCCCACATATATTTTTAAAAATTCCCTGGAAAGTCATTTGGTATGAAAGGATAAGACTGAGCTTATTGTTGTTTTGCCCCATGGCTCATCCTCAGAGGCTAGGCTATCAGTCTATCGTTCTAGGGCAGACTTGTTGAGTACTAGGGCAGAGATAGGGGTGGTGCCTGAGCAGAAGGGATGGAGGACAGACTGGGATCCACTTTAGAACTGCCTATGAATGGTCCTGGGATCCTGACTGGCCTTTTTCTGAATTTGATCCTAAATTGTAGCTTAGTCTCAAGTGATATTGTCTTCCAGGAGTCTGTATGTACCATCTACCTGGGCATCCTGGACTCTGAAGTCTGGGATATACCTCCTAGGCGCTCTGACCTCCTTCCTTATGGGGTCACATAGAACTCCAGGGCCAGGAGTGAAGGGCAGAAGGTGGTTTATGTACTATGGTGAACTTTCTCGGAATTTCTTGCCAACTCAGGAGAATAATGTGTGAGACCTCAGAATCTTGCGTTTTAAACGTGTTTCTGTTCTTTCCAGGGCATCAAGGGCCCCAAAGGTTTGGTAGATATGACGGTAGGTGAAGATTTTAGTTTTAAACATCACTCTTTCCAGAACACACAGCTTTCCGTTTTCACAAAATAGAAATCAGTAAAGATTCTTTACTTTCTCCTCTTACAAATTCTCTTAGTACTTGAAGTTTATAGGTTTTACTCTGGAATATTATAACCATATCAAATAAAAAGAGTAGAATAATAGTTTCAATCCTGGAGGGAATCTGGATGTTTTTGAGTAACATTAGTTGACAAAAACGGAGACTTTGAGGCTACTAGCCTGTACAACATGCCTTTTTGTAAAGTTCAAAAATTGCTTATAAAGTATTTATAAGCCAGCACATGGTATAGTACAGCACTTTGTGTCTCATCACACACCTGGAAACAATTTCAAAAGTCATGATGACTTTCCATCTCACAAGTACAAAAATATTATGGTGGGGGACTAGGGGCAACTGAGGAGCAGGAAGTAATGGGGTTGAGGGAAGAAAAGAACAGGAGGAAGGGATCAAAGTAATGAAGCAGAATTCTAGGGGAGGCGTCTGGGGTATCTGTCTTGGCACTCTAAAACAGTGTTTGAGCAATGGCTAATTAGAGATTCAAGAATTGGAGGCATTTCTCTGCCCTCTGTGCTGAATTTCCTGGATTTAAACTTCTTCAAAATCAGATTTGATTCCATCCTTTTGTGATGCAAATTAAAAAAGAGTTCCTCTTATCTACCTTTTTTTTTTTTTTAAAGATTTTGTTTTTTTTCCTTTTTCTCCCCAAAGCCCCCCGGTACATAGTTGTATATTCTTCATTGTGGGTCCTTCCAGTTGTGGCATGTGGGATGCTGCCTCAGCGTGGTTTGATGAGCAGTGCCATGTCCGCGCCCAGGATTCGAACCAACGAAACACTGGGCCGCCTGCAGTGGAGCGCATGAACTTAACCACTCAGCCACGGGGCCAGCCCCTTATCTATCTACCTTTAATAATATGGGCACTATATTGTATACAAAATGCTTTAAATGTTTTAAAATATCCACTGGATCCAGAAATAGAACTGCTGGAAACTTTCATCTGCTTTAACAATTTCAAGGTTTTCTGTTGTAGATTAAAAAACTTGAGATAGGCACTGATAACATCCATATGACATTTCTAAGTCATGAGGGTGAGGAGAAATATGCTTCAAATTAAATACTTTTTCCTTTTTCCTTTCTCCATCTTTCTAACAGCCGTGTGAAATCATCAATTTCATGCAAGAAAATTGCCGTAAGTTGTTTGAGAAAGGCTCAAAAGGAGCCAGTGATGTGAAGTGGGGATGGATCATGGACTGAGGACATAAGTCACTTGTGGATTTGGTTGAGGTTTGAGAGGTGCCATTGTCCATCATGAAATGCTCTTATAAATTAATATATTCAGCTCAGTCAACCCTTGGGTAAATAATCTTCCCCAATGTGGTCTCAGAAATGAAGTGATCAAAAGGCGTGTCATCTCAATGGTGAAGAAAAATTCCATTGTACAATATGGTGCCTCATGAAATGCCAATGATAATTGCGCATCTGCATATCTGCATTTTGGTGCTTCTTATCACGAAACAGGAAAAGAGAAGCTTTGTTCTTTTCATCTCATCCATTCAAACAAGAGGAATCAACAGTGAGCCTTCAATAAGAAGTGTGTCCTATTTTATTTACATTCATGTTTTAGAAATGGAAATATGAATCATCAAATCTTAGGTAATATTTTCTCACATTCCCAGATTAGAACTTATTTGCAGTCTTCAGTAAATTTGCAGGATATGTATCCCAGGATATTTGCATCCTATGATATACATATTTCTCCACTTACTGGCAACAGGGAGAGAACACTGACTTGGCAAAGTGCTTAGTTTGGGAGCTTAGGTTTTCTCCACAATCATCTGCTTCTCTTACTCTGATTCTTCTGTATACTGTCCATCCCCATCCAGTTTCTGTTCAGGGAGATTATGGAATCCTTTTTCTAGGAAATCATAAGGAATAATACCATCCTCTTGACCGCAAAGGAAAAGAGTGTCAGAGTTGACCATGTGAAAAGCTAAACCCCCTTTTCATTGAAGAGCCCTGTGAAGTCAAATGCAAGCAGAAAAATGGGAAAAAATATATGCGATATAAGCAGTGGACCCAAGCAAAGGACCTAACTTCCTTTCTCTATCATGTTGAAATATATAAAATTATTGCTACTCAATCATTTTCATCAGCAAACACAGATATTTCATATTTGCTAAATATAAAAAACTCTTAGACTGAAAATGGGCAAAACACCTGAATGGACGATTCAGAGAAGAAAAAATACAAATGAACAGTAAACCCGTAAAAATGTTCGACCTCACAAGAAGACAAAGAATGCAATTTAAAATAAGATACTCTTTTTATTTCTCAAATTGGAAGTATTTTTTAAATGACAAAAAAATGCGTATCCAAACGTGGGAAATGTATAAAAGTACACATTGCTGGTAGGAATGTCAATCGGTACAACCTTCCTGAAGAGCAATTGGATAATGCATACAAGGCCACAATTATAGAGCTTTATAGAGGGCTGGGTTGGACAGAAGATGCACAGATATATCTACAAGTGCACTCATCAAAAGGGATGTTGGCAGAAGAAATCATGAGACGTCTCTAGTAGACCAGATGATATTGCTCTAAATTTCTTGACAGAAAAAAAATAGATGTTCCTGAGATACTAAGCGAAAGAAGATGGAGAATAGAATATATCCTGAGCTCCAAGTTTTATAAAATAAGTTGAAACAAATTATATATATATCTACTCAAACATATATATGATGAATGAAGGGTAATTTTAATTTTTTGTTTTCTAATATTTTCCATGAAAATATATTACTTTTGTACACATGCTTATATAGTATATAATTAATATATATTGTATATTATATATATAGATAGTTTTAGGTATGTGTGTATATGTGTATGTATGTGTGTGTGTATATACATATATATATATATATATAGTTTCAGAATAGCTCAGTGTATTAGTTAGATGTAAGTTCAGTACAGTGTGACCTCAGTGCTCAATAGCAGTGACAAACGTATTTCTCAAATCTAAACCTGGAAGTAGCCCGTCCAGTGTTGATACGGAGCTCCTCGCTGAACACAGGGATGCAGGCTCTTGATATTTTCTTGTTCTGCCATGGGGGCGAGGGTGCTCTGTTTCCCAAATCTCCTCCTGATCTAAGATGTCTGTCAGGCTTCAGTCATCAGGAAAGGAAAGGAGAAGGATACTTTTTCGAAGTTGTACCTACCATTTTTCTTATTCTATTATCCAGAACTTAGCAAGATGGCCACCCCCCTGGGAAATGTAGCCTTTGTCCTACGCAGCCATATGCCCAGCCAGAGACTGGGGTTCTAGCACTTTAGAACAATGGGAGAATGGATACTGGGGAGCAAGCAGAGGTCTCTGCCACACTCAGGCAGGAGTTGGAGAAGGCCACTGCTTGAATTTCTCAGAGGAGGTGGTTTTTCATGTTGAAGCACTCAAGTGGAAAACATGCCTCTGCCCATGTAAACTAACGACGTCTTCTTTTCTCTCCAAAATAATTTCCCTTCCAGCTTGTTCAACAGGTAAGTAATATTTCTTATTCAGTCAAATCTTCACCTGTTTAGAGGCGTTACAGAAAGTCTTAAATCTGTGTATCCATTGTGTCAAGGTATTTCCAAATGTCCAGCGTTCCCCACCGAAGTGGTCTTTGCCTTGGACATGTCAAATGATGTCTCCCAGTTGGATTTTGAGAGGATGAGAGACATTTTATTATCTCTGTTGATGAAGATGGAAATAAGTGAGAGTAACTGCCCAACAGGTGCCCGAGTGTCCATTGTTTCGTACAACACCAAAACAGATTACCTGATTCGCTTCTCAGACTACAAGAGGAAGCCTGCGCTCCTGCAAGCGGTCAGGAAAATCCCCCTGGAAGTGTCATCTGGCAGCAGGAAACTTGGGGACGCCATGAGGTTTGTAGCAAGACACGTATTCAAACGTGCGCGCTCAGGCCTGCTCATGAGGAATGTGGCTGTGTTCTTCCAGGCGGGCTGGGCCCATGATACAGATTCCATCAGTACTGCCACACTGGAGCTCAGTGCACTGGACATCATCCCTGCAGTCATCGCCTTCACAGAGGAGCACAACCTCCCAGATGCTCTGCTGGTATGCGGGGGAACCGCTGGTGGGCAGGGACACGGGGGGCGGGGGTTAGTGCCTGGTTCTTACTCCCCCATCAGGGACCACATGAGGAATGAGAGCTGTGCAGGGGAAGAATTCCCCAGAGACTGATGTGCATGCATGAGGGAGTACGTGTCTCTTTATGGACTCTGCTACCAGTGCCGCTACTAGTACTGCCTTGGCCGTTCTTGAGCACTTATTCTGTGCTGTGTGCCTCATAAGCATTATCTTATTTAATTACCCCCCAGACTCAATAAGGTATGTGTCATTGTATATCTCCAATTCAGAGATGAGAAAACTGAGGCTTAGAGAAGTTAAGTATACCACTGAAAGTCAAATGTCTAGTTAGTGGCAGACCAATGTTATCAGCCTTCAGAATCTATGCTTAACCACTATGTTAAATTGTATCATGAGGGTCCATAGAATGTAGTTTGCCTTCTTTTTTTTTTTTCACTTGGGGCATAAAATACATGCCCATATAAGAAAGCAGGTGAAGGGCATTGATTTTAAGTGTATAGCTGGATGGATTTTTATATATGTTTAAACCCCTGTGACCAAGATGTGCTTCAACATATTGAGCACTCTGGGCATCCTATAAGTTTTCCTCATGTCCCTTCCCAAACCACACAGTCCCCAGAGTGTGGCTTTCATCACAATCAAATCATTTGCTCTCTTCTGAACCTTCATATCAGTTGAATCCTATAGCATGTACTCTGTTGTGTTTGGCTTCTCTCACTGCACATAATGTCTATTCTTGTTCAACCATGTTGTGTACATGGGTAACTTGTTCTTTTTTACTGCTGTTCTGAAGTATTTGAGTGTGTGTATTCGCCACAATTTCTCCAGACTTTACTTTTCTAACTGAAACTCATGTAGCACATTCTCATGGAATATCTGGGATGATTTATCAAAATGAAGGGCAATTCTCTATTTAAGAGATTCCAGGATGCTTATGAATGTCAGGTTGAGCCATGTGACATTGCCAATATTCAACTGTTTTGACAGGAAAAAAATGGAAATGTCATATGGTTCAACCTAATAGCTAATTAACTAAGCTGTGCTAGACCGTTTAATTTTCCCTTAAGGTTGAGTACACGATAGAAGTTGTAGGTGACAGATTTGTTGACACAGCTGTGAATATGCTTCTAACAATCAATAGGTAAAACTGTGATAGCTTGCAAACAGTTGGGAACGATGCGCTAAATATCTTGGGTTCTGAGAACAAAGTTAAAATGCAGTGGATAAGTAAGTGCCTGGTTCACTGCTCCATCCCTCTCGCCTAGAGGGATGTCCGACAGGGATGGGCTGGTGAGAGGCAGCTCTCAATAACTTCCTGAATGGATCAATAAACTCAGAGTATTAACAAATAACAGTTTAAATTAGAGATGTAGCTTTTATCTTTGGCTCTTTTATGAATAATGAGGTGTCTCTGGAAAAAAATCTCTTCATCTTTCTGAGTCTCATTTTGCTCAGCTCTAAAAGGGAGAGAGGGTCACAACTACATGTTATCTAGGCTCCCTTCGGGGTGTAATTATCTATTTTCAAAAAGGCATTTTCCCTAACATTTGGAGAGTGTTACTCAGGGTACAGTTACATCGGCACAAATGCTCATCAGCTCTGCTCTCTGAGAGGGGATCCTGGGTAGACAGCGAGCTGATGATCCTTTGTCAAGAGTTTCTTGCCCTCTAAGCTGCCTTATGTTCCAAATGAAAGGATGTAATGGTGCGTGAAAAGAACTTGCCAGCTTACATATACTTGGACCTCAGTTCTGTCATTTCTATCCACTCTCCTCTCCATTTCTTGGACATATTCTTGCCCAGGATGCCTGGAGACACCTCTGTGCCTTAAATTTAACAGTGTAGAAAGGATGTTAAATGGTGCTTTCCAGATCAAATGTAATGAATGACCTCATTTCTGGTGACACTGGCAAGGAGAGAAACCATAGAAACAAGAACCCCCTCCTCAGGGCCTTTCAGAAAATCCTAATTTCTTCACAGCTGGGCATATTGCAGCCCTTAGCATCCTCCACTCTGTGCTGTATCCTTATGGGAATCCAGGCAGGAGAGTGGGAATATCCTACAAGGCTCCTTCTGAATTATCTACCTGAGGGCTCTCTTTGACCGTCCATAGGCTTTGTCTTTCATCTCTATATTATTTTATTTTCAGAACAACACCTGTATGCTGCTTCTGGAAAAATGATGGTGGTTCAATTTGAAATGATTATATAAACAGTTGCCCTAACTTCTCAGTCCATTTAAACATGCTCAGAGGCTGTGGGGCATAATGAAAAGATTTTTAAGCCATCCATTGAGTCATATTAGCCCTAAATAAAACAGTTATAGCATTTGGACTATTTGCGCCTAATCTCATTGTTAAGAACTGTCCGGTTGCCTTGTGTCTCAAAACAGAAGACTTTATTTGCCCATTTTTTAAAATGAAAAAGCTGAGAATTACAGGGAAAATGCAATTTGTGTGTCGGGTTTCAAATTTCATTTTTCTTTTCTTTTTTTGTTTTTTTTTTACCATTGATACACTTTATTAGAAATTTTAATTTGGTTATGGAGTTCACTAATCAGTAAATAAATGGTCAATGTTTAACAATTTAAAAATAATTCTGTAATTGCACTGAAATGTTCAGTAATATCTTGTTGCATACTCTGAGCATTGCTTAAAAGAACATTTATTCAGACGAGGAAATTACTGGGTGGTATAAAATATCTAGAACAATAACATGAACTTTGTGAATTCTTTTCTTTTTCAAATTTCATTTTTATTTATAAACAGTCTAGCACATGTTCCCTTGAAATAATCCCTAGGAAAGTAACTCACGTTTATGGATCCAGGCACTGTTCTGAGATCTTCCCACTTATTGATTCATTTAATCCTTACAAAAACCCAGTGACAAAACTATTATTATGGGCCCATTTTTAAGTTGATGAAACTGAGACACAGAGAAGTCAAACAACTTGCTCAAGGTCTGGAATTCCCATTAGCAATGAGATTTTGAATTCAAAATTCAAAAATAGGAAAAGAAGAGTTTAGAAGTTTTTTCTTTCCATGTATTCATTTTATCTTTATAATAATACTATGAGATAAACCTATGAACTGGCTCTATTTCTGTTTCTGTGTATTGCTCTTGAAAAAAAAAAATCCAAAGAATGAAATGTTGGCTATCATGGAGACAGAACAACAACAACAACAACAACAACAACAACAACAACAAACTCATGAAAGCATTAAGAGGAAGGCCAAAGGGATTTTTTGGGTAATTTTTAATTTTGGCATAAAATTAGAAAAGTTCCAGGAGGACGTTCTTTTTTTTGAAGAAATTGTTGAGTTGCCTAGATAGGCCCTTTCTGAGGCCAAGGATGACCCGCTGTGGAGGTTTTGTGGGCTGCTGTTTTCCATTAGATTGTTACTCTCCTAGGGCCAGGATCAACAACCGAGGGAAGGAATTAGGCAAAGAGGCTTCAAACTCTGGCTTTGCCCACTTTGTAATCTGGACATGTTACTTGACAGTGGGGCCTCAATTTATTCAGCTGTAAAATGAGGATAAACTCACAGGTTTGTTGTGAGAATTTTAAGAGATAGTTCCTACGGGGACATCTGGCACTTCCCGTGTGTATACTCAGTGTAGGCCATTATCATCACCGTCTTCACCAGGTCTTTAAGAGTGCCCCTTTATCCAGTAACTATTTATTAAACTGGATAACTTCCATTTAGGGAGGGCCTATGAAGTTCCAACCACCACGCTACGTACTTTTCATGCTTTGACAGCTTAACTTCTCACTACTTAAAATGTGGTCCTGGGACCAGCAGCATCAGCATCGCCCAGCTTTGTGAGAAATGCGGATCTCAAGCTCCACCCCTGATCTAATCAATCAGGCTCTGCATTTTTAACAGGTTCCCCAGATGGTCTGCATGAACGGTAAAGTTTGAGGAGTGTTGGTCTGATCCTCATAACTATCCTACAGGTTAATAATAATAATCTACGTTTCCCAGATGAGGTAAAGGAAGGTCAGAGGTGGAACAACTTGTTCTAAACTACATAGTCCTGGAATTTGCACTCCGCTATGTCAGGTTCCCAAGTCCCACTCTGCCACCTGACACCTCAATCCAATGCCGGATGCTAATGGTTGCTGGGGAGTCCAGGAGGAGTCAGTTGGTTCTCGGAGGGACAGTGCCAGCTGGCAGGAGCCAAAACTGGACTCAGCTCCTGGAGTCAGTCACAAGTTGCATGACAACTCTCTCCTTCTGCCTCCTTCCCCTACGTTTTTCAGTTTTCCCTTCTTGTTCCCCAAACCCTTACCTCAACTGGATGCCAGATGGTTTCTAACTCTCCCTCCTTAGGGTCCAGTTAGCTCTTCCTCTGTCCAAGGCAAATCATCCTCCCAGCTTTTGCTTCCTTCCCCTCTACTCCCATCTGGCCAAGCCAAGAGCCTCCCCCAACCCAGTTCCAGGAACAAACACTGTCTCATGGCCTCTGGCAGCTTAGAACAGCAGCTGAGGACCTATGGGGCCCTCCAGCTCCTGGTTCGTGGGGAGTCCTTTAATACTGGCGGCTGAGGTTTGAGGGTTGTCTATATCCTTTGAGAAAATATCTGTCTATTCAACAAAAGGGGTTGTTGATGCAAATCCCCATGCCGCATCCTCGTCCCCTCCATACACTCCTGTTGTGAGTACATAGCTAGTTCTAACAGACCACAACTGGACATTCAGGAATGAAGTTGGTTGAGGAAATCGCCAGAAGTGCTGATTTAAACTACAGTAAAGCTCTGAGCCTCCAGCAGATCGCTGGGCTTGTGTTTAAGGTCCTTGGGTTTGAAATTGCCTTCTCTAGCACTGAGGGGAGTTTGCAGGATTCAAAGGGCCCGTTTTCTCCTCGCCTTCTGCTGGATTCCCTCCCACACTCTCTTTCTGCTTGAGCTTTCTCAGGCTTTGTCTTGTCCACCTTGTTAGTGACTAGGACCATGCTGGCAAGTCCACAGTCAAAGTAATTAAGTGATAATTAAGAACAACTAGGTACAGATGCATCTACGCTGAATCATAATTCCCTGTGGGGTTCCGCTGTGGTTTTGTGTACTTGTTGCCACGATATTATTTTTGCAAGGACAGTGAAAGTTTTCAGCGTGATCACAGAATTATTCTTCCTAAGAAAAGTTTTAAAAAGATGCAAGTTTTGTAGCTCTTCCAGTTCAGTTGAATTTGGTAATTTTCCAACAAGCAGAACAACAGATGGAAGAGTTACATCCTCTGAGCTGCTCAGAGTACAAAAGGTAACACAGTGTCCTGAACAAGAGGCAAATCCAGAAGGCAGTACCCCAGGGCCAGGCTGTGCTCAAACAGAAAGAAAACTCAGAGGCATTGACTCCTACATAAAACTCCATCACTGAGGCAGCTGAGGCCAGCGGCTTGTTCAAGGTCACTCGGCTAATTATGGCAGTTCAAGATTAGGACTCGGATTCTGACACCTAATCCGTTTGTGCTGCCTAGAACTTTTCCCATGAACCATTCCTTTGTACAAACTTAGGGGAACGTTTGAATTATTTCAAGTCTTCCATATTATCTTAAAAATTCATGCAAGTTCTGCATTTTGTAACACACTTCATCTATGTTTCCTGTGATTTAAAAATAGCGCACACAAATTTAGCATTTCTCCACAACTCTTGGTGATATTGAAGCTCCTAGGGTTAGCCCAGTCTCCTCATATCTCCTGGAACACTGCTGTGGATCCAAATTGTCTCATGTGATTTCCAGTAAAGCTATCGATGTGACGTATCCATGCCTACGCTGTTCTGTTCTCTCTAATCATTGATGATTAGTTAGGTCCCTTTGTTTGGTCAATACGCAGATATGATGACCACGTGCAGTAGATCTGCACTCATTCTTCATGTCAACCTCCTCCATCTGGAAAGGAGTTCCAGGGTTTCAGATGTGCTTTGTAGCTGCACATCAGAAGTGGGTGTCCTCTAATCTCTGGGCAGGGGGGCATTGAGAAGAGTTCTATAGATAATCACTGCCTACCTCAGGGCCTTTGTACATGCTGTTCCTCCACACTATAACATTTTTCCCTGCATCTTTGCCACGTACATATCCTACTCATTCTCTCAAATGTGCCAGATGCCATTCTCTTCATCAGGTTCCCTCTATCCCTTCCCCTTGAAATGAATCTCCTCTTCCTGTGTTCCTGAAACATATTATCGGACCTCTTTCTTTCTCGAAAATTGCTTTCTCGAAAATGGACAATTCACATGGCTTCTTAAGACTTTCAGGTAGTAGCTGTTTAATCAGTCTTGGTCTATTTGAATTTCTAGGTCAGGAAAAAGCATAATTTAAGGTTGCCTTTGCCATGTGAAGAACGAGAGAGAAGAAAGTTTTGCCTTTCTTCTCAGGAGACTTAGGAACCTTCCCATGGTTTTTTTTGTATGTGTTGCATTAGTTCAACTAATGTAATTAGTAGAATTAGTTACAAAAGTTCAACTCTATATATCTTTCCTCACGAGGGTTTTTCCTTCAAGTAAGCTCACTGTGAGAGACAAGGTTTGGGATACGCTGCAGTCCCAAGCAGAAAGGGTGAAGGGCCCCATAAGGAATATGTGTTACAGAAAATTCTTTTCCAAAGTAACCCTTGCCTATCTATCTCCCTGAGGGCTAGCACAACATCTGTGGGTCCCCAGCACCTTGTTACCAAAGGACGGTCCAGAGCCTGCTTGGTCCTGGCCACAGGGATGAAGGAGGAGCTGACCCTCAATGGGGCCCTGTCCTACATGCTTTGGTGAGAGCAAAGAGATGGATGTGACTAAGCTAGGATAGCCACCTCTTTGCAAACCACACCTCATGTCCTGAGAGAAATAATTGGAAAGCATTCCTAATTTCATCATGAGGTGGAAATCCTGCAAATAGTATTAGTCCCTGTATTAGTCTTGGAAGGTTAACTGTGAAAGCACTCATGTCCCAGTCTCAATGGCTTAACACAGTAGGTCTTATTTCTGCCATCTCTCACAAGTGAATGTGGGTCCTTGGGGGTGTGTGTGGACCAGAGGAGAGTTTTGCTACATGCAGCCATTTCAGGACCTGGGCTGCTTCTCTCAGTGGCCCCATCATACCCTAGGGCCTCAAAACCTTTCTCTGGATCCTCTACATCTGGCTGGCGGATGAGGGCCGAGGGAGCCTTGCAGTATAGTTTATGAACTGGAAATGGCACATATCACTTCCACCTCCATGCCATTGGCTAGACCCCAGCATATGGTCCCAATTAACTGCAAGGGAGGGTGGGAAATGTAGTCTACTTTTAGCCCTAGGAAGAAGAGGGAATGGGTTTATTGATTATCTAACCAGTTGTCACATGGACCTTTTCGGATTTCTTATTGCTATTATTACTATTTGATATCAGTTATTAAATTGGAAAGGTTAAGTGAAGGAGATAAACAGATTTGCCATCCCTACAAAGCTTTCCCCGATTCCTCCTTACTCTTGCCTTCTGGCTTTGATAAGTCCCAGCTCTGAACACCAGGAATACTCTAGAGGGACCTCCCTTATAGTATCCACCTCTTGCCATTCTAACGGTATACGACCTATACGACCACCTCCTTGAAGGGTCTGCCTGTTTGTGTTTAACTCCCACCACACTGCACCTTGTTTACTGTGGACAATCAGTAAAGATTTAAGAAACTTATCAATGATTGAACCCTCAACTCCCTTACCCTCATTCCAACTCAGCATGACGCTGGCTGAGTTTCACACATTGGGAGTGTGAAGACCCACAGCTCTTGCACCCACACCAATGCTAGTCCAACTTCCATATTAGAGCTAAAGAACTAAATGACTATAAATAACTGTAACAGATAATGCTAAATTCTATATACATGTATAATTATATATATTCGTCTTTAAATAGCATAGTAAGGTTTTTCTCATCTGAATTGGAAAAAGCATGAAAAACATGGCCTGAAATTTAATTCAGCTAATGATAAACTCGTGTATGTGTTCGGCTTAGATGGATGGAGCCAACAGATTTCACCTGTTTGTCTGGGAGACCAAGGGCCAGCAGGACGTGGGGCATGTGGCCCGCTGCACTCTCTGCTATGGTAAGCCTGGACAGCATTTCTGGCCAGACTCATGTCTTTAGAACAGGATGAATGAACTGGTGACCAGAGACCAGGTCTGCTCTGCAGATGTGTATTTGCAGTCTGGGAATCTGAGGATTTCCTATTAAGTCCAGATTTCCAATTTTTCTTAAGAAGTCAGAATAATCTTGAGAATCACAGACACTGCATTCCTTTGTGGCCACAGTCATGGCCACATGTGGCCACAGTCACAGCTGAGTTATGCCTGCCCCCTTTTGATGGGGGAAGTGTCTGCTAGTGCCCCACAGTCCCTTCCCCTCTCTATCGTCTTACCCCTGGCCTGCTCTGCTTACTTACCTATCCTGCCAGGCTCCTATAGATGGCTGGGCTTGTGTTCCTTCCTCAGTGGCACCTTAGTGTGAAGAGTAGACTACTGAACTAAGGGTCAAGAGTCTTGGGTTCTAGGCCTGGAACTGCCATTGACCACCAGCAGGATACTGGCAAGTCATTCAAGGTCTCTGTGTCTCCAGCTTCCATCACTATATCCCATACCACACACCAGCCTGTGCCAGAGAGAACTTTGTGCTGAAACCTGTGGATGCTCCATGTGAAGAGCTCTCGTCATCAAGCCCAGGCCAGACTGAGTCCTATAGGGGAAATCAAAAGGGGATTTAATTGTTCCCTCTACTTGATCCACACTAAGACCTAACACTGCCATGAGAGATTTGGTTCTGAGAACTTGCTCCAGTCAAATACAGTAAGTGCCATTTGTAGAGTGTGTTAGAGTTGATGAGCTGCTTTCCCATCCATCCTCTCATTTGATGATGAGACACGTGCTCTCTCTGGGCCCCAGTTCCCTCTCCTGCAGAAGCATGAACACAGCTGCTGTTGACTGAGCTTGAGCTCTTACTATTCACCAGGCCTTGTTCCAAGCTTACATAGAACTCATTTTTTATTTAAACCTCACAAACAACCTCATAAGGTAGGTACTATTATTATCATTATCTCCATCTGACAGAAGAGGAAACTGAGGCACAGGGAAGGCTGAGTATTTGCCCAAGGTCACTTACCCAGTAAGAGGTAGAGCCTGCATTGAACCAGACGAGTGTCTGTGAACCTAGAGATTACGAAGCCATATGGCTTAGTGGTTAAAAACATTAAATGTGCAATCAGATCATCTCGATTCTTTCTTATGAAAAAAGGGCACGCAGAGTGCCCATTGGCTTGCCTTGTCGAGACAGTGCAGGCAGCGCTCAGCAGCAGCTCTCCTTAACGAGAGCCTGGAAACGTGTCTGCACAGAAAGGAAAGGGATGCGTTGTTTAACTCTGGCCTCTCCTCGTGCTTCCTCCCCAGACAAGTGCCGACCAGCCCCAGAGTGCAGGCTGGGCACTTCCGGGCCCCTGGCTGTGGACGTGGACGTGGCATTCGTGGTGGACAGCTCCCACGGCGTTGGCGCCGACGAGTACCGCGCCGCCTTGAGGCTAGTGGATGCTGTGCTCGACGACCTGGAGGTGGCTGTGCAGCCCAGCACGTCCCCCAGTGGGGCGCGCGCAGCCCTGGTGATGCACACCACTCCTGGCTTCCTGCCGGGCGCCGGGCGCCCCCCTGTGCTCGAGGGCTTCCACCTGACCTCCTACGGCCACCGGACACAGATGCAGAGGCATGTCCGCGAGGCGTTGGGCCGCCCCCTGAACGGAGCCCCTGCCCTGGGACATGCCCTGGAGTGGACGCTGGAGAAGGTGCTCTTGGCAGCCCCGGTGCCCAGGAGAGCGCGGGTCCTCTTCGCCATCGTGGCCAGCGAGACCAGCAGCTGGGACCGTGAGAAGCTAAAGACTCTATCCCTGGAGGCCAAGTGCAAGGGCATCACTCTATTTGTGCTGGCCTTGGGCCCAGGCGTGGGGACCCGCGAGCTGGCCGACCTGGTCCACGTGGCCAGCCTCCCTTCAGAGCAGCACCTGCTGCGCCTTGAAGGAATCTCAGACCCAGAGGTGACCTACGCCCGCAGATTCACCCGGGCCTTCCTGAATCTCCTAAAACGTGAGCAGTCCCCAGCACTAGAGATGCCCTGGGTAGGGTGGGGATAGGAAATGTCAGAGCCTGGCATTTGGGCGAGTAGGTGCCCACTGCCCTTTCACTCTAGCTGAGGTGTGTGCAGCCTCACAGCCTCTGAGGAGCCCCCAGAGAGCATCCTGTTTCCTGAAAACCTTGAGCTGTCTTGTTCTGACACCATGCCAAGCAGTGGAACCTCTCATCTGGTGGCTGGGAGGCCTCGGGTTTCCACCTAACCTCTTGATTTCCTCATTTACCAAAATGGGAATTACAATCTCTTCCTTATTTGTGAAGCCTCTATTCAAATATGCACACGGAGGGGCTTTGAAAGCACCAGTACTGTACAAATGTAGGGTGTGGTTATTGTTCTTACAACAGCCAGTGATCCAGACTCCAGAATCCAGGTGTATATATAACAGCGCTTCTCAAATTTTGATGTGTGCACGTAAATGTGGGTTCTGATTCCATAGATCTGAGTTGGAGCCTGAGATTCTGCGTTTTTAACAAGCTTCCACGTGATGCTGATGTTGCCAGTCTTCAGAGACTTGCCAGGAAGTGAGGGAGACAGAACAGAAGTCCCGGGTTTCCCATCTCAGGTTGGGTGGATGAAACCAACAGTGAAGATCAAGGGGCACAGTGACAGTGTGACCTGGGTGGAATTCCTCCCTGCCTCCTGTCCTAGTATCCTCACCTCCAATCAGAACTAGTTGAACTCCATTCAGGGGCAGCCAGTGCCACATCTGTATCCCTAGCATGATAATGGAGATTGCTGGGATTGGGGGCGGGCGGCGGTGTTATCCTGGTCACGCTTCCAGGAGATGGTCTTGGGCTTTGTCCAGAGGTGCATAATCCAAAACAGCTCATGCAGGGGGCCTTGTGACATGTGAGGCCTTGCCCTCCTTGCTTGTTAGTTTCTGGGTTTATAAGTGGATGTGACAGCCTGTTGGGAGCCTTGAGGGACGTCTCCCCCTTCCTCACTGAAGGAATAAAGGGAGTCTGATGGACGTCTCAGAAGTATTGACATAGCGTTCTGCCTCTCCAATTCAGTACAAAGACCAAAGAATTGCTTCTTGTCCTAGCTTTGCCACTACGTAGTGAGCTGTGTGATCCTAGAAAGGTCAGCGAACTACTCTGAACTTTAGATTCCTTGTCTTTGCAGGAGGTGGAGGAGAGAAGTGCAATAGGTGGCTGATGGCTTAGTGGTTTTTTGAGGGAGAAGCAGGCTGAAGGAATCACTTTTTAGTTTGTTGTAATTTCATTTTACTTTTTTTTTTTAAGATTGGCACCTGAGCTAACATCTGTTGCCAATCTTTTTTGTCTCTTCTTCTCCCCAAAGCCCCCCAGTACATAGTTGTATATTCTAGTTGTAGGTCCTTCTGGTTGTGCCGTGTGGGACGCCATCATAGCATGGCCTGATGAGCGGTGCTAGGTCCATGCCCAGGATCCAAACTCGTGAAACCTTGGGCCGCCGAAGCAGAATGCCCAAACTTAACCACTCAGCCACAGGGCCGACCCCTTATTTTACTTTATTTTTATGTTTCACGATGTTAGGTTGCATTTTATGTTTTGTTATATCCTTTTATGTCTTGATTTTATTTTATAGTATTTATATGATAGGTTGCATTTTATGTTTTTATTTTGTTTTTGATTTTATTTGCTTTTATTTTTGTATTTATTTTATGCTTCTTTACATCTTTTTGATTTTATGTCAATGGATTTTTTTTGGTTTTAAGTTTTATTTGAGTTTGTATTTACTCTGTTAGGATTTTTGTTTAGTTTTATTGTATATTTTGCTTTATTTTATGTCTTTTAAATTTTATATCTTAATGGATATTTTATTTTTATGCTTTATTTTAATTTATTTTATTTTTGAGTTTTGTATTATTTTATGCTTGATTTGATTTGATTCTTTAATTTTATTTTTAGGTGGAACAAACCAGTACCCACCCCCAGAGCTCACTGAAGAATGTGGGGGCCCGAAACGAGGGGACACTCGGAGGCGAGGAATTACACCTCTCAAGAGGTAGGCCAAGGGCAGAGCTGAGGTTGTCCCATGGCTCTGCCTCCTGCAGGAGACTGTCTCCCCAAAGAAAGGTCACAAGCAATGCCAGTCCTTGATCCGACCCAAACCATTGGGGTAGGCTGCTCCTGTGTTTGACAACTCTGATATGGTTTGATTTTTCTTTTCTTGTTTTTTAATGTTAAGAGTAATACAGGACCAATATAAAAAATGCAAAGAGCACGTAAGTGTATAAAAGCAAAAAATGAAAATTTTCTGTTCTGCCACATCCCCCCATCCTCTCATCCCATGCCCCAAAGGTAAAATTGATAATGCTAAGCATGTTATTCTGAGGTTTGTCCAAACACCTCTGCAAACCCAGGAAAATAGCTAAGGCAACAAGTGAAGCCATCAGGAAATACCCAAACCTAGAGCTTACTGAGCCCAGCAGTGTGAACTGGGAATCCAGCTCTCACCCCAGGGTTTGGTTATGCAGTCTGACATGGTTTGTTTCCGTACAGGGTGCCCGCGCGCCAGTTTGGCATGTCTGGCTTTGCTGATGACTTGGAAGCACTTGAAGCCACAGACTTTTTTCTAGAGGAAAGTAGAAAAGCCACAATGCCATCTATGATGCAGCAAGAAGCACTGGAAAATTATGAAAAGAGTGGAGATGCCGCTGAAGAAAATAAATCAGAAATGCCTGCAAAACCAAAAGAAACTGGAAAAAAAATAAATTCAGACACTGCCTACGGTAAAAACCAAACTACTTCTTATTCTTTAGGTTGAATTCACTTTTTAAAATTTTTATTTAAAAAAAATTGCTGTGCACTGTGTTAGCGTGCACGTTTTGGCTTTTAATACACTTTCATTCCAAATGTACAGTTTCGTGTATGCAGCTAAAGAAATTAGGAAAACACACAAAGGCTCCCTTTCATCTGACCATAACACTGGGGCTGAATGGAGGCTATTTCTGGGAGTATTGGGGAGGCGCACCCTATGAAGTGTCTGTGCTTCGTTGTGGAGAGGCAATGATCTATTGCAGAAATAGCGAACATACTCCTGACCTTGAGGGAAAATGCACTGGCTTGTAGAGGCTCCTTCCTCCATGAGTGGCCACATGCGTTCTGACCATGTTTAAGGAACATTTGGATCCATCTAAAACAACTGTAGCATCAGTTTTGGATGACAGCATGTAGTGATGCAAATGCCCTGTTACCTCTTCCATGGGATCAATAAATTAAGCAAAACAGTAAACACAGAAAGAGATTTGGGAGGATTTGACTCTGAAGTTTTTAAAAGGAGGGAAAAGATAGCTGAAAGAGATTCTAACAAGTGGTGTGGTCAGTCCTGCTTAGACTAAATGAGAGAGAATTGCCCAGAGGTTTTGAATGTGTGAACGTTTTAAATGTTCTCCATCTGGGGCTGCCAGCAAGATGGCCATGGGAAGTTGTTTAATCTTTCTGTGCCTCGGCTTTCTGATCTATAAAGTGGGGATAATGCAAATATCTACCTCACACGGTTGTTTTGAGAATAAAACTTGATAATTCATGTGTTTGGTGCATACTAAGCATACAATATAAGTTAGCTGTTAAGATATTGATGTTATGTCCTGCTTTTTAGCAAACACGTGTCCAAAGGAAATAACAAAACCAGATAGCCAGAGGAATAGGCACTCCCAGCACAGACAGTAACGTTTCCTCTCCTTAGAGTAAAAGTTAAGCATGGAAGAACTTATCTTGTTGATTATTATATTTTCAGTGTATAATATCCTTAGGTAATGTTACTAAGGCAGTGATTTTCAGTCTTGGCTGTAAATTAGAATCGCCTGGGAATCTTTAAAAATTCTCAGTGCCTTGACCTCACCCCAGACAGATTCAACCATCATCTTTGGGGCTGGGACTTCCCCCAGTGAGTCCATGAACAGTCAAGAGTGAGGACCGCTGCTCGGAGGCATCTCTCCCCACAAAGTTAAGGTGAAGAGATGGAGGAGAGCTGATCAAATCCATCTAATCTGACCCTATTCACAGACAAAAACTGAGGCCTGAAGATTCCCACAGTGTCCCACCTGCTCTGTAACGTGGCTCCGGCCAGTCCCTCTCCCATCGCATTCCAGGGCCGCTCTAAACTTCCCCACGTCCTCTAGCTCCTTCCTCCGTGTCTCTTCCTCTAGCAGATGCCCTTATGTTTTTGCTTTCAAAAGAAAGAAAGGCGGCCAGCTCCACCCTCCTCCAACATCCTATATTGCTGCACACCCGCTCTTCCTGCCCTCCAGTCAGAGAAAAGAGCTGGCCCTTGTCTTCGAAGGTGTTCTGAACTGCCAAGAAAGACCAAAGGGCTCTTTCACACCTCACTGACTTGAGCTCCTTGAGACACGGCCTCTGTTGACCGCTACCTTCTTCTTCAAACGCTCTCCTCCTCTCTTGGCTTCAGAGACAGCATTCTTATCTTGTTCTTTTACTTCTGCCCAGTCCCTCTCTGTGGGCTCCTCTTTCCAGGTCCATCCTCATAGGGGGATCCTTATGGAACCTGAAGTTTACACAATTTAGGGGGCCTTCTTTTAATTTTATGAAAGAATATAAAATTATTAAAATTAAGTACAAAAGTGAATATTTAGAAGAGGCTCATGCAAATGAGGATCCCTGAAACTTGGGCTTCATTCATTTCCTGGTAGGCGTGCAATGCCTTCCCCAAGGTCCTTTCTTCAGTCCTCTAAGCACTGCACACGCTACTGGGGCAAGCTTTCCTACTGTAACTTCAGCTGTCCCCTTTGTACTGATGACTCCAAATTAGTATCTTCCACCTTTTACTCTCTCTTGAGCTGCAGACCAGTATATTCAACTACCCTCCAGATTGCACCATTGCACATGCCCACAGTCATCTCAGCAAACTCAGGTAAAGAAACTGGACTCGTCTTTCCCATTCGAACCTTCTCCTCCTTTGTTCCTTTACTGGAATAAAACACCATTGGCCAGGAGTAGAAAGCCAACACCAAACATCACTCTAGTTGTTCTCCTCTCCTCACCTCCCACCTCCAGCTGGTGACCAGATCTTGGTGTGACTTCCTCCTCAGCATCTCTCAGATCCACCCTCTTTCCCCACGTCTTCCCTCTTAATACCTTGGCTTTCCTGTGAGTGTAATTGCAGTGCTCTCCAGCTAGTCTCATTTCTTTCAATTTCTCCTCCTGCCAATTCCTTCTGAACACCAAATTAATTTTCTTCTAAAATGCAAATATGGTCGTGTCATTTCTCTTCTTCTATAGTTCCCCATTGTTTATCTGATAACGTCTGGGTGCCGCGGTAGGGCACACAGGCCTCCGTGATTACAGCCCTGAGTGGGCCTCTGGACCTCACTGGCTGCTGCTTCCCTCCATAGGCCTTTTGTGCTGTTTGCAGTTGCCTCTCAGGCCCTATTATTCATCCCAAGTCTCCCTGCCATTGCTCACCCTTGCCTGCCCGTCCCCGTCCCCTCTCTCCACAGTGTCCACCTGGACCACATCTACTCATCTTTTACTACTCAGGTCAAGTTCCACTTCTCCTTAGAGTCCTTTCTGGCCCCCGGGTAGTATCAAATTTTTATGGCCTCCTTTGTGTCCCTGTATCTTAGCCCGAATTCTGCCATAGCACCTGCAACTTTTTATTGCACCTACTTGTGAAGAATTAGTTGAGTGTCATGTCTCTTCACAGAAGCGAGGCTGATCTTGGTATATTTTCAATTTCAGTGTTATCTCTAAAGCACACAGATCTATTTTTTGGTTTCTCCTCCAAGTAGGGCTACATTATAAGACATAAATACCAGAAGACAGAACCAGTGTAGGCAAAATTGCCGTTTCGTTGTGGCTACTCTTCATACCTCCCCAACTCCATGTTTTCTCTCTCCCTTTTCTTGCCTTAATTCCTGGATTCCATGGACTTATTTGAGTAAAATTGACTGTGCTGCAGGGTTCTTCCAAGAAAGCAAAAGTTAATACTCATGGGAAGAATAATGCTAATGTAAAATTGGGGGCTAGCAATAATTGCTTGGGTGAAAACTGACTGGCCCCCCAATGCCATATCATTGTGATAAAAGAAAAATTAAGACTCTGAGGTTTCCTGGGAGTTATATTACAAAGAATACCTTAGAGATAATTAGTTTAAAGCATTGAGGATTTACTCACCTATAGCTGTGCTGATCAACCACTAGCCACATTGGCTATTTAAATTTAAATAATTTGAAATTAAATAAAACTAAAAATTCAGTTCCTTAGTTGCAATAGCCACATTTTAAATACCCAGTGGCCACACAGGCAGTGGCTACTGTATTAAACAGTGCAGGTATGGAACAGTTCCCTCATCGCAGAAAGTTCTGGACAGCGCTGCTCCAGAAGAGTAAACTAGGGGAAGCAGCCCCTGATTGTCTCCCAGACTAGAGGCAAGGGTGGGGCTTCTAAAGACAACAGCTGTGATGTCTCACTAGGAAAGTGAATGATCTGTTTGGACAAGTCCTTGGCTTGTCAGGTTGAAATCAGTTCGTAATGGTAGGGGTTGGTGCCCCCTGATTACTGAGGCCCAAATCCATCTGTTGAACCTACAAAGTATGGTCAAAAGTTCACAACTGGAGTGTTTTTCTGTTGACTCTGACAAGTTTTTGGAGAAGCATTTGCTCTGGTTTCTTCTGGGCCCTCGCTGCTTGCTGTCTTACACCTTCCAGAGTCAGTCATGCCATAGGCCAAGGCATAGGACAATTTCCATGATCAACTCTTTACCCCACTAACAGTGCGTCTCACTCTCTTGGGTCCAGTACATCTGGTCACTCCTTCAAGAAAACTGATCTGTGCTAATTATACTAATGAGAGGTTAGTAGGCAGCTTCCCAGGAGCAGACCATGAATTTTAACTGTTGCTTTCTGAAGACATTTCATTTGCAGGGGCTTGGAAGGCCCAGGGAAATGAGCTGGAGGCTGCCATTATTCTGCACTGTAGGGCTGACCTGAGATGGGAATATTTTCTGTGATATAAGGGTGCCCAGAGAAATCCCCTCCCTAGAAGGCAGAAGTTACATACCTGGGAAAGTTAATGTCTGATTTAAAATTCAAGGCATCCCAGATCCTGCTCTCTTGTAACGTGTTGACTCTCAATGCTATTTTTCATTTTCCAGGAACACCATGTTTTTTTTTTTACTAGATATCTTAACTTGTCAGGTTACAGTAAATAATAAACAAGCTGGATTTGCTTCGGCCGTTAAAAGGCTGGATGGCTTAGACGAGGGATTGAGATGGTTTGAAAAAAGAAGGAAATAAGCATAATAAGCAAGTGAGGAGATCTCAGTATCAGAAAGCTCTATTCATTCATTCATTCGCTCACTCACTTATACATTGTCTGGTGTATCTGCCATATGCCATGTACTGTGCGAAAGAATAGCTCTAACTGTCTTGTACCTTTCACATGTGTTATGTGACACCTTACAACAACTTTGTGATGTAGGTTTTTAAAAAAAATATTGCTTTTATAGTTGAGGAAATCGAGGCCCAGAGAGGTTAGGTTATTTGCTCAAGGTCACAGAGCCGGTTGGTGGTGAGGCTAGATCTGTGACTACAAACCATTGCTCCTTTCCTGTCATGGTCGGGCACGAAATTCAGCTGTCTCTCTATTTGTTTTGTTGCAGGTCCTTGTTCTCTGGATCCAGTCGAAGGCGAGTGCCAGGATTATGTCCTGAAGTGGTACTATAACAAGGAAGAGCGGGCTTGCCAACAGTTCTGGTATGGCAGCTGTGGGGGCAATGCCAACCGGTTTGAAACCAAGGAAGAATGCGAGGCTCACTGTGTCCCCAAACCCCTGTAGAGTCAGCTGAGCCTCATTACTGCTGCCTCTGTTGTAATAGCTGATGGAACTGAGATGACCTTTCCTGACACAGGGCCACACTGCTCATGAGTGATGACGCCCGTTCTATAATCTCAGGGGTCGGATTCCTAACCCCCTGAATTTTTCCTGCCAGCCAGGGCTTAGGCCAGATGATTTGTGATGAGAAGGACTGCATTCTACTAGTTACAGAAAGTAACCAAAACTTTTTTGAAAGTCATTTAAATGATTTAGAACTGAGTGAAAAAGAAACTTGAACTTGACCTATAAGATTACTTTAAAACTTCTTTTGGCTATGTAGCAACAGAAAAATCAATGTAAGCAATGAATAAAAACTATTTTGGAAATGAGTTTAAACTTGATTTCTTTTTTAACGCTAGAGAACCCGAAAGTATTAGTCAAAGCGGAGGTCTGGAAAAAGGGACGTCTAATGTGAAATTTCATCCTTACTACTTTGTGTCAAAATAAAGGCATTGCTGATGAAATCATTTGGTGTGACACTGCGTGTGATACCTGCTCACTGAAGTCTTTGTGACATAACAGTTGATGGAGAGGAAACAGCAGTGACTTTGCCATGGGACCGATCCTTTGTCATCAATTGCAGTGACTCTTGTCCTTCAAAACTTGGTGACTAAACAATTAAGGCTGGTGTCGTCAATGCACAGATGAAGCGAATGGTCTAGGTTCATCTTGGGTGAAAAACTAGATAGTGAGAATAATTGTGATCTTGCAGGATCTTCCTCTAGTTCACAGCTTGATTCTCCAGGCCTCTGAACTTGGGCCCAGCTTCAGGACAGAACTGGGCATTGTGTGGAATTCTAGAGCTGCTGGTATTGAGGGTGCCGGGCATGGGGCCTCTGCAGGACCATGTGTTAGTCTGCTTGGACTGCCATCATAGAATACACACACTGGTGGCTTAACCAACAGAAATTGGTTTCTCACAGTTTTGGAGACTGGAAGTCCAAGATCAAAGTGCTGGCCAATTTGGTTCCTGGTGAGAGCTCTCCTCCTGGCTTGCAGACGGCTGCCTTCTTGCTAAGTCCTCAAGTAGGCTTTCCTCTGTAGAGAGAGTGAGCAAGTGAGAGTATTTGGGAGCCCTTGTGTCTCTTCTTATGAAAACACTAACCTTACCGATTAGGGCCCCAGCCTTACGGCCTCATTTAACCTTAATTACCTCCTAAAGGTCCTATTTCCAAATACAGTCACAGTGGGGATCAGGACTTCAACATATGAATTTTGTGGGGGACACAATCATTCAGTTCGTAACAGATCACAAGCAGCTGGTGGTTGCCCCCCAGGGACCCAGAGTGGAGCTTGCTTCTGGAAAGTTCCTGATTCAATAATGAAAGCTGTGATTTATAGAATTCTTTTTATTCCTTCTCTGGGCCCAATGACACTGGAGATGGGCTAGGAACCAGCTTTATACAAAATGATCATAGAAATACTAAAATTCTATTTTTATGACAATTATTTTTATTTGATCACAAAAAGTATAACTATTGATGGTAGCAAATTTGTAAAACACAGAAATGCACATGGAAGAAATATAGATCAAGTATAATCTTTTCTCTCAAAGGTAACCATTTTGGTATAATCCAGGTTTTTCCTATTCCTGGAATACTATCTTTTTAAAAAATTTTCTTCCAGAACACACTATATTGTAACTGATTTTGGCTAAAGCATTTTCACGTTGGGAGTGAAATGGCATATGTTCATCTTGCTTGGCAGAGCTGCTCGTTGTGTATTTCTCTCTTTTAGGCATAACCTCGGCTACCTGGGCATAAAGGGGCCAGGCTTACCTATCCTGAGGATGGTATGCAATTGGAGCTGTGATCTATCTGTTTTCCACCTATCCCCACCCTGCCCTTCCCATGTCCAGGAGTTGGGAACAAAGGCAATGATTCCATAATAATAGGACCATTGGGACGAGACATTCAAGCGTGTTGGCTGTTCCCATCCTTGGAACACTTGTGAGGTCCTCCTGCAGTTCTCCTTGCATTTACAAGGCAGTGGTATAACCCTTCCACAGAGCTCCTCTGACCCCAGCAGAAGTGACTTGAAAAACCATGAGGAACAGAGACAATGTGACCAAGGAGCAGAAGCAATTGACTATTGTTTGAGATAGAGTTCAGCCCCACCCGTGTATACACAGTTTATAAAGCACTTTCCCACATTATCTCATGTATTTCTCCTCTCCCACCGCTAAATCATGGATGTTGGCATTATTCTTCCCAATTTTTCCTGTTGTTCTTCCCATTCTCAGAGAAGTGAAGTGGCTTGACCTAGACACCTAACAGAAACTGACCTTGAACTGTTCTACTCCATTCATTCCGAAACATTAGCTGCAACCAGAGAATTCTGAAGGTCAGAGCCACAGGGGAAGGAGAACAGGCTGAGACAGAAGAAAGGAATTTCCTGGTTGACATAAAGGAGCTTGACCTTGCTGTCTGCCTCAGATGCTCCCCTCTCACCTCTAGGAGTTCTGGTTTGGGAGAGGAAGAAGAAGGAATGGACCAAAAGGGAAGTTGAACTGAGATGCAGAACAATCCTGATGACAGCCTTGGCCAAGCCCACAGGGAGCTCTGGAACTAAAAGAGATTGTCAGAGTTGCTCCAGGATGGCCCAAAATGGCTGGGCCTCCATCAGCCATTGGATGTGGGCTGCCCTGGAAAGAGCATGCTCACGAGTGAGTCAGCTCTGCAGCTATGGCAGAGCCTGAAGGGGCCCAGCTGAAGGTCGTCCACCAAGAGCAGCTGGGGCAACAAGTCCTTCATTGAAAGGAATTTGGGTGGCGCATCTACCTGGAATGTCCTTTTGCATTCTGTTTCCAAATTTCCACAGCTTCCTAAATCCAACAGGACACATTTAGAAGCATTAGTATGGCATGCAAGGCCTCAGAGATCTGGTCTTTGCATCCATCTCCAGCCTCACCAGTGGTGGCAGTTGTTCTGTCCCCCCAAGCTTTCACTTGACCGATACTAGGTACATCACTTGTAGTTTCCTGGAAATTAGACATTCCATCCATCCGTGCTGTTGCTCTCGGGGATACTTCTGTGGGTAATACCTTTAATTTATTAGTTTGAAAAATATTTAATAGGCATCTGCTATCTACCAGATCTATTACCTGTGTCAAAATCCAGCTCAGCTCTCATTGCCTCTGTGAAAACTTCTCTGATTTTCCCCTTTCAGGAAAGAATTAGTCATTCTCTCCTATAGGCTCCTATATACCCTTTTCTTTTTGCCCTTTTCCCATCATATTTATACCATTTGCCCATTGGTCTCCCTTGACTGTGAGCCTTTTCGCCTTGGAATTGCCTGCCTTGCGCAGAGCCTGACAGATTTCCTTTTGTTTCTGATTTTTTAACTCTTTGCTTGTTTTCAAAGACTATTGGAAATGTCCGCCCAACAATGTGTGACACTTTCTTCCCTTCCATGTCTCTTGCTCTAGAAAAACTCTTTGCTTTGTGGACGTTCTGCATTTATTTCAGACACCAGGGCATCAGTGCCCCATCAGCCAAGTGGAAAAGGTTTACATGTTTTTAATTCCTCCCTTGGATCTGTTAGCTCATTAATTATCGCCATGCACTGCTGTGAGGATGTTAATTTTTCTGATGAAGGAATTAAGACACCGAAAGTTCAAGTGACATCAGATCTCATGCAGTGAATCAGTCGGTAGCCTTAGATGAGAATTAAAATGTATTTGGAGCTGACTTGGCGTCTGCTTGGTTCACTCTGCACAGGTTAAGGGTCTTCATCATTGTGTGACTTGACTGCTTTTTACTTTTAACCATATAGGGGATTTTGTTGATGTTAGAAAATAGAAGGATTTAGGATTACTAGGCTCAGAACTTGGTTCCCAGCCATCTATCAAAGTGTATAAGTGAATCCAAGGATTATTCCTGAGCTCTCCTGAGTGGAGCTCTTGCTGACTGGGCACTTTCCAAGGTTTCTCCTTTTTTTCATTTTTGCCATCTTGTGATCTTATAGTGGATTATTCCTTTAATTTTTGTATAATCTCAAAGGTATATTTTATACAGCTAGGGATTCACTGTTGGGATTATGGTGTTATGGGAAATACCAAGTCTGGGGCACCTGAATTCAGCACCTAGTTCCCTCAGTGGAAGAAAAATTCACTTCCATCGGCAGAGATATCCAGTGGGTGATCAATACTGAGTTATAAGGGCCCCACAATTTTGGACAACTCTTTTTTTGTGTGTGATTCCTCTTCTTTTTAAATTTCTTTATTTGTTTTATTGCAGTAACATTGGATTATAACATTATATAGTTTTCAGATGTACATTGTAATATATTTTGAATTCTGCGTAGATTACATCATGTTCCACACGCAAAGACTAATTATAGTGCATCCCCTCACATGTGCCTAATCACCCCTTTTGCCCACCCCCCTCCCCCCTCCCCCTCTGGTAACCACCAATCCAATCTATGTCTCTCTGTGTTTGTTTGTCGTTGTTTTTATCTTCTCCTTATGAGTGAGATCATACGGTATTTGACTTTCTCCCTCTGACTTATTTCACTTAGCCTAATACCCTCAAGGATCATCCAAGCTGTCACAAATGGCCGGATTTCATCATTTCTTATGGCTGAGTAGTATTCCATTGTGTATATATACCACATCTTGTTTATCCATTCGTCCCTTGATGGGCACCTAGGTTGCTTCCAGGTCTTGGCTATTATGAGTAATGCTGCCATGAACATAGGGGTGCGTGTATCTTTATGCATTTGTGTTTTCAAGTTCTTTGGATAAATACCCAGCAATGGAATAGCTGGATCATATGGTAGATCTATTATTAATTTCCTGAGGATACTCCATACTGCTTTCCATAATGGCTGCACCACTTTGCACTGCCACCAGCAGTGTACGAGGGTTTCCTTCTCTCCACATCCTCTCCAACACTTGTTGTTTCCTGTCTTGTTAATTATAGTCATTCTGGCCAGAGTGAGGTGATATCTCATTGTAGTTGTTTTTTTTTTTCCAAGGAAGATTAGCCCTGAGCTAACATCTGCCAATCCTCCTCTTTTTTTCTGAGGAGGGCTGGCCCTGAGCTAACATCCGTGCCCATCTTCCTCTACTTTATATGTGGGATGCCTACCACAGCATGGCTTGCCACACGGTGCCATGTCCACACCTGGGATCCGAACCAGCGAACCCTGGCCACGAGAAGCAGAATGTGCACACTTAACCGCTGCTCCACGGGGCCAGCCCCTTATTGTAGTTTTGATTTGCATTTCCCTGATAGTTAATGATGTTGAGCATCTTTTCATACGCCTGTTGGCCATCCGTATATCTTCTCTGGAGAAATCTCTGTTCAGATCTTTTGCCCATTTTTTAATTGGGTTGTTGATTTTTTTGTTCTTGAGCTGTATGAGTTCTTTGTATATTTTGGATATTAACCCCTTATCTGATATACGGTTTGCAAATATCTTCTCCCAATTTGGGACAACTCTTAAAGGGCCATCCCAGATCAGAGTTGCTTGTAGGATTGGCTGAGACTTTCACTGAGAATATAGCACAGCCAAACTTCTCTCTGTGTCTAATTTGACTTTCTTCCCTTCCCTTCCACAGGGGTTGGCCTCAAGGGCACTCCCTTATAAATATCCTACATGCTCATTTCTGTTTCAGAGTCTGCTTCCTGGGCTCCCCAGCCTGTAATCCCTTTGCAGAGGGAGGTGCCTGGGACTGGGAAGCAGAACATGGATGCTAATAATGTTCTATTCTTCTATTGGATTTGTATTTTCCCAGGTATTTACTTATATGTATTCATTAAAGTGTACGTATGTCTTTTATGCAGTTGGTTTATGTTTTATGCATCACAGTAATCCAGAAATTCCATAGAAACACAACTCATGCGCTGATGTTATCTTCATATGACTCCTGATTCAGGAAAGTACCACAAATTTTATGTTGACCTAAGTTAATCTTCTTCCTTGGAAGTGGCAACAGACTCTTCATTATGTATTTGAGTGGGCACATTCTAAAAGCATGACTCCTCTGTTTATCAGAACACAGCAACTGCATCCGAATTCCTTTTGTTAGGAAAAGAAAAACCCAGATTGGGTCCTGGTCTGATATCTTAATCTGTCTCCTCAGGGAAACTACAGAGCAATGTCAGAATGTTTGGTACCATTTTAATCTTAGGGTCCTTTAGAAATACCTTAGTTTTGACTCTTAGAAATGGACAGGGGATTAGAGAGAAACTTATCAGCGTTGATGTCAGAAGTAATATCTATTCATTCAAAAAAATATTTACTGAGTGTTTATTGAGTTCTTATATGAGTTCTTCTTAACAGAAGAACTCTTCTGTTAGCTTGAATATATCAGTGAAGAATAAAGAAGTCCTTGCGGGGCCAGCCCGGTGGCTCAGCGCTTAAGTTCACACGTTCTGCTTCTTGCGGCCCAGGGTTCGCCGGTTCGGATCTCGGGTGGCACCACTTGGCACGCCATGCTGTGGTAGGTGTCCCACGTATAAAGTAGAGGAAGATGGGCACGATGTTAGCTCAGGTCCAGGCTTCCTCAGCAAAAAAGAGAAGGACTGGCAGTAGTTAGCTCAGGGCTAATCTTCCTCAAAAAAAAAAAAAAGGAAAGAAAAAAGAAAAAAAAAAAAAGAAAGAAAACAGTCCTTGCTCTCATCTGCTCATAGTTAACCACTTTTTGGTGTGTGGTAGGAGCATCTGAAATCTACCCTCTTAGCAAATTTCCATTGTATGACATAGTATTAGTAACTGTAGTCATCATGCTGTACATTACATCTCCAGACTTGCTTATCCTACATAATTGCAACTTTGTACCCTTTGACCAACAACTCTGCCTTTCTTCTACCTCCCTCACCTGGGTTACCACTGTTCTAACTCTCTGTTTCCAAGTATTTGATTTTTTTAGATTCCACATATAAATGAGATCATGCAGTATTTTTCTTTCTGTATCTGGCTTATTTCCCTAGCGTAATGTCCTCCAGGTTCATCCATGTTCTTGCAAATGGCAGGATATCCATCTTTTTTAAGGCTGAATAAGGTTCCATTGTATATACATACCATCATTCTTTATCCTTTCATCTGTCAGTGGACACTTAAGTTGTTTCCCCATCTTGGCTGTTGTGACTAATGCTGCAGTGAACATGGGAGCACCAATGTCTCTTCAAGGTACTGATTTCAATTCCTTTGGATACATACCCAAAAGTGGGATTGCTGGATCATATGGTAATTCTATTTTTAATTTTTTAGAGAAACTTCATGCTATTTTGCATAATGGCACACCAATTTACATTCCCACCAACAGTGTACAAGGCTTCCCTTTTCTCCACATCCTCACCAACATTTGTTATCTTTCGTCTTTTTGATAATAGCCATCTTAACAGCTGTGAGGTGATATCTCATTGCAGTTTTGATTTGCATTTCCTTGATGACTAGCAATGTTGAGCACCTTTTCATGTACTTGTTGGCCATCTCTATATGTTCTTCAGAAAAATTCTTATTGAGGTCCTTTGCTCATTTTTCATTGGTTGGTTTTGTTTTGGTTTTTTTTTTTTTTTGCTATTGAGTTGTATGAGTTCCTTATATATTTTGGATATTAACATCTTATCAGTTATATGATTTGCAAGTATTTTCTCCCATTTGGTAGATTGCCTTTTCATTTTGTTGATTGTTTCTTTTTCTGTGCAGAAGCTTTTTAGTTTGATGTAGTCCCACTTGTTTATTTTTGCTTTTGTTGCCTAAGCTTTTGGTGTCATAGTAAAAAATCATTGCCAATCAGCAAAATGGCAGAGTAAGAGATACCAGCCTTCATCTCCCCTCACAAAAACAGCAATCAGACAGCTATCCATGAACAAAAATAAACCTGAGCATGCTCAAGAGTTTAGTTAAGAACCCACAGTAACACAGTGGACAAAAAAATGGAGAATAACTACGCAGAAAGGATCACTGTGGAGACTGCCTTAGCTGAGATGTCTGGAGATAACTGGAAACAAACAAGGAGGGCAGGGGCTACAGGATCAGCCATGCAGCCCCTGCCGTCTGCTGTCATCTTGCTAGTGGCCTGCTCTGCAGAGGACCCTGGCAGCCTCTGCCACTGAGGGCTTCACAGCTTCAGTGACAGCCACAGACTCCCAACAGCTTTCATAGCAAAGGACCTTGCAATGTTTGTTGGTACAGACCCTAGCAGCCTGCTCCACAGAGGTCATCAACAGTTTTCGCCACTGAGGAACCAACAGCCATAGCCATCATGGACCCTCAGAAGGGAGATGTGGCTGTGCATCCCCCAGAAGGAGGTACTGTCATGCTGCCCTGGGACTAGAACTGCCAGCCCCTCCAATCCCATGCATGCCTCAGATCCCAGAGCTGAGGCTGCTCTGCATGTGCCCACGCTCCAGACCTGGCTCCATGGTTGCTGTGTGCACACCTGTGTCTCAGACACCAGAGCCACTGCTGCTGCAGGCTAACCAGAGCCCCAGACCCTAGGGCAATTGTCTCTTCATGCATGCCTGCACTCGGAAACTGACTCCATGGCTGTTTGGTGCTTGTCTGCATCTCAAGCACCCAAGTCACTATATTATGGGCTAGCCAGTGCCCTGGACCCCAAAATCACTGTTTCTCTGTGAGTGCCCATGCTCCAGACACCAGCTCCATGGCTGCTCAACAGGCACCCACACCTGAGGCATTGGAGCTACCACCACTGCAAGCTAGCCAGTGCTCCAGACCCTGGAGCCACACACCACCCAGTTGGTGCCCTAAAACCCACCTGTAGGTGAACGAGTGTGTATATCTGGAAGAGATGACTGCTCCAACAAATGGGCAGACATCAACCAAGGCTACAAGAAATAAGAAAAATCAAGGAAACATGACACTGCTAAAGGAACACAATAATTTTCTGGTAACTGACACCAAAGAAATGGATATCTATGAATTGCCTGAAGAAGAATTCAAAATAATTCTTCTAAGGAAGCTCAGCAAGTGATAAGAGAATACATATAGACAACTTGATGAAACCAGGAAAGCAGTATATAAGCAAAAGGAGAAGTTCAATAGAGAGACAGAATCTATAAAAAAGAAAAAACAAATTCTAGAGCTGAAAATACAATGAATAAAATTTGCAAATGCAACAGAGAACATCCGAGAGCAGACTTGATCAAGAATCTGTGATCTCCAAGACAGATGATTTGAAATTATTCAGTCAGAGGAGAAAAAAAGAAAAAAGAATAAAAAAGAGTGAAGCAAGCCTATGTGAATTATGGGACCATGAAGCAAAACAATATTTACATTATGGGAGTTTCAGAAGGAGGAGTGAGAAATTATTTGAAGAAATAATGGCTAAAACTTCCTAAATTTGGGGAGAGATATGGACATGCAGGTACATAAAGCTCATAAGTCCCCTACCAGGGTCAAGCCAAAGAGAACTTCACTAAGACAAATTATAATAAAACTGTTAAAAATCAAAAAGAATTTTGAAAGCAGCAAGAAAAGAAACTCATCATATACAAAGGAACCCTCAATAGGCTATGAGCAGATTTCTCAGCGGAAACTTTGCAGGCCAGGAGATAGTGGGGCGGTATATTCAAAGTGCTAAAGGAAAAAACTGCCAACCAAGAATACTTTACTGAACAAAGCTGTCCTTCAGAAATGAAGGAGAGATAAAGACTTTTCCCAGACAAACAAAAGCTGAGGGAGTTATCACCACTAGACCTGCCTTACAAGAAATGCTAAAGGGAGTTCTTCAAGCTGAAATGTAAGGATGCTAATTAGTAACATGAAAATACATGAAAGCATAAAATTCATGTTAAAGATAAGTGTATAGTCTAACTCAGAAAATTCTAATACTGTAATGGTGTGTGTAAATCACTTAACTCTAGTATAAAGGTAAATGAAAAACTATTAAAAATGACTATAGTTACAGTAATTTATCAGTGGATATACAATATAAAATATGTAAACTGTGACATTAAAACATTAAATCTCAGGGGGGAGTAAAAAGGTAGAGTTTTTGTATGTGATTGAAATTAAGTGGTTATCAGCTTGAAATAGACTATTATAAGATCTTTTATGTGAGATTTATGGTAACCGTAAAGCAAAAACCAATAGTAGATACACAAAAGATAGAAAGGAATCAAAGCATACCACTATAGAAAATCATCAGTTCACAAAGAAAGACAGCAAGAGAGGAAGAAAAGAACAAAAGAACTACAAAAGAGTCAGAAAACAATAAACAATATGGCAATAGTAACTAACTTGCTGATAATTATTTTAAATGTAAATGGATTACATTCTCCAATCAGAAGACATAGAGTGGCTTAATGCATAAGAAAAACAAGACTCACTATATGCTGCCTACAAGAGACTCACTTCAGCTTTAAGGACACACATAGGCTGAAAGTGAAGGGTTGGAAAAAGAGATTCCATCGAAGGGGAAACCAAAAAAGAGCAGGAATAGTTATATCAGACAAAATTGATTTTAAGTAAAAAACTGTAACAAGAGACAAGATCATTACATAATGATAAAGGGATCAACTCATCAAGAGGATGTAACAATTATAAATATATGTGCACCCAACATTGGAGCACCTAAATATACTAAGCAAATACTAACAGAACTGAAGGCAGAAATAGACAGCAATACAATAATAGAAGAGGACTTCAATACCCCACTTTCATCAATGGATTGATCATCCAGACAGAAAATCAAGATGGAAATACTGGACTTGAATTACACCTTAGACCAAATGAACGTAATAGACATATATAGAACAGTAGTAGAATACACATTCTTCTCAAGAACATGCAGAACGTTCTCCAGGATAAATCATATTTTAGGTCACAAAACAAGTCTTAACCATTAAGAAGATTGAAAGTGCTGAAGTGCTCAAGTATCTTTTCTGACCACCATGGTACAACACTGGAAATCAGTAGCAGGAGGAAATCTGGAAAATTCACAAATACGTAGGAATTAAGCAACACACTCACAAACAATTAAAGATCAAAGAATAAATCAAATGGGAAATTAAAAAAATACCTTGAGACAAACAAAATGGAATCATAAGATACCAAATCTTATGGGATATAGTTAAACCAATCCTAAGAGGGAAGTTTATACTGATAAAAGTCTACAATAAGAAAAAAGAAATCACAAATAAACAACCTAACTTTGTGCTTCAAGGAACTAGAAAAAGAAGAACAAACTAAGGCCAAGGTTAGCAGAAGGAAGTAAATGGCAAAGATTAGGGCAGAAATCAATGAAGTAGAGACTAGAAAGACAATCGAAAAGATCAATGAAAATAAGATCTGATTTTCTAGAAAGATAAACACAATCGTCAAACCTTTAGCTAGACTAAGAAAAAAAGAGGAAATTCAAATAAATCAAATTGGAAATGGAAGAGGAGGACATTATAACTGATACCACAGAAGTACAATGGATCATAAGAGATTACTCTGAACAATTATATACCAACAAATTGGGTAACCTAGAAGAAATGGATAAATTCCTAGAAACATACAACTTACCAAGACTGAATCATGAAGAAATAGAAAATCTGAACACACCAATAACTACTAAAGAGATGGAATCAGTAATCAAAAATCTTTCAAAGAAAAGTGCATGTTTTGTGTCGGTTTCAGCCTATTGATAGCGATGCTGTTGACTAGAAATGCCTGGGGCGCTTACCTGGGCAGACCCTACTTGTGGCAAGCCCCTAGAGACATATACCAGACCAGAATCAATGTTGTGGCTGGACAGCCCTTGTGGTTCTTATTATGATTGCAAGATGCATCTAGCAACATTAGGAACTTTGGGAAAAAAACCCAAAATTTATTACTCACAAGTCCTAGAGAGCACACAGTATGGCTGGGACCACACAGTGAGGTCATGGGGAGAGAGAGAGCGAGGACCCAAGGTTCTGCCTTTATAGGGGTTGAAGATGGGGTGCCTAGCGTTTCATAGGTTCACTCTTTGTTGGTGAGTTTAAAATGTAAGAGTGGGAATTAAATTGTAGGAAAGAAAACCATAGGGTCAGTCAATAGTCAGTTATCTAGATTGCCCAGGGCTTTCTAAAGGGAGAACTTAACAGGTGGGGCAGCCTGGCTCTTTATCTAGTTGAGTAGCTGGCAATGTGTTCACTTGGGACAGATGTCTATGATGTGGATGTCTCAGGAGCCAAAAGCTTAATGTTAGGCAATTTTATTACAATAAAAATGCCAAATGTCAGGCACTTACACTACAGCCCAGAACCAGATGGCTTCACTAGTGAATTCTACCAAACATTTAAAGAATTAACACAGTGCTTCTCAAACTTTCCCAAAAAATTGCTAAGGAGGGAATACTTCCAAACTCGTTTTACAAGGCCAGAATTATCCTGTTACTAAAAGCCAGATAAGGACATCAAAGAAAAGAAAACAACAGGCCAATATACCTGATGAATGTAGATGAAAAAATCCTCAACAAAATGCTAGCAAACCAAATTCAACAGCACATTAAAAGGATCATACACTATGATCAAGCGGGACTCACCCCTGGGATGCAAGGATGGTTCAACATATAGAAATCAATGAGTGTGATACAACACATTAACAGGATGAAGGGTAAAAATTATGTGATCATCTCAATAGATGCAAAAAAAAAATCACTTGACAAGATTCAACATCCTTTCAAGATAAAAACTGTCAACAAATTGGATATAGAAGGAACAAACTTCAACATAATAAAAGCCATATATGACAAGACCACAGCTAACATCACACTCAATGGTGAAAGGTTGAGAGCTTTTCCTCTAAGACCAGGAATAAGACAAGGATGCCGACTCTCCCCACTCCTATTCAACAAAGTGTTGGGAGTCTTGGCTAGATAAATTAGGCAAAAAAAGGAAACAAAAGGTATCCAAATCAGAAAGGAAGACGTAAAATTGCCTCTGGTTGCAGATGACCTAATCTTATATATAGAAAACCCTAACGACTCCACCGAAAACCTGTTAGAACTAATGAACAAATTCAGTAAAGTTGCAGGATACAAAGTCAACGTATAAAAATCAATTGCATTTTATACACTAACAACAAGCTGTATAAATTTATAGTCAAATTTTGTGTAGTCAACTTACCAATCATTTCCTTTGTAGCTTCTCTTTTGTGTGTTTTTGTGTGTCTTTTCTCCTGCATTTTAAAAATAAAAAAAATTATATGAATGATATTTGCCACCATCACTTCTCTTAACAGTAAGAGCCCCCTGCCCCAATCTGTACCAGATTCTCCAAATTTGCAGTGGGAAGAGAATCTCCCAGCTGAGAGGACAACTGACAAACTGAACAAACTCTACCCCTTGAGTTTTGACTTCCTTTATAACTGCCTTTTTCTCACTGCTGCTACCACGTTGTCTCTTTGGGTTTCAACCTTTCCAACCCTACTCTACTATGCAATCTGGAAAGCAGAAAGCTCAATTTCCCAGACTCTCTTGTTGCCAGGGAGGCTGTGTGACTTCGTTGTGGCCAATGAGAAGCATATGTGAGCCTGCTGGTGCTGCCTTTTCAGCTTCCTCTTTTTTCACCTAGAACATGGACATGAGGCTGGAGATGCAGAAGCCTTTGCTAAGGATGGCAGACAATTGGAAAAAGTCTGGATTCTTGATGGTACAGACCTTAGACCTATGGGCCCTGGACAGCCTATCCTGAGCTTCCTGTCATAGAAGACAAATTCCTTGTTTGTTTGAGCTATTGTTTATCAGCCTTTCTGGAACTAGCAAACAGACAGGATCCTAACTGATATGAAGGCATTCAAAGCTCCTCCTTTAAATCTATAATTCAAGTGTAGACAAGTCCCTCATCTCTTCTGCTTTAGTCAAGACCCTTGGACATAAGTGACAGAAGTGAAACTCAAAACAGTTAAGGCAATAAGAAGAATTCATTGGCTCATGTATCCCTTTGAAGGAGTGTGTGCAGTTGGGTTTCTGAACCAGAGACTCAAACACTGACTAAACTGCACATTTCTATCTTTTTCTTTTTTTCATGAGGAAGATTGACATCTGTTGCCAATCTTCCTCTCTTTGCTTGAGGAAGACTGTCCCTGAACTAACATCCGTGCCAATCTTCCTCTATTTTGTATGTAGGTTGCCACAACAGCATGGCTTGATGAGCAGTGGATAGGTCTGTGCCAAGGATCTGAACTCAAGAACCCCAGGCGGCCAAAGTGGAGCATGTGAACTTAACCACTATGCCACTGGGCCAGCCCCTCCATATTTCAATCTTTAATTCTATTTGTCCCTGTGGGTCTGTTCTAGTTTTTCAGGCCAGTTCTTTCTAGGAGTCTTGAACCATCATCCCAATGCTTCCTTGGTCACATCTTCCTAGCTAAACCACCAGAAAATGAGGATCCTCTTGCTGTCTTGTGATACTGGCACATTTCCACAGATCCCTGGGGACTTCTTCACTCCAAGGTCTCCTTCACCTGGTGGGTGTCATCCGAAATCTACCACTAAGAAACTGCTTCTTTGACACTCTGACTCTGAATGATTAAAATTAGAGTCTTCTGTGCGTGCTACCTTGGTCGCCCCTTCTAGTCTGGATTTCCTGTGGGAAAGACTTCTCCTCTCCAGCGCACACATATAAGAGGACAGCTTTTATCTTGAAGTATTATCAGCGTATCTTAATAAAATATAAGCATCCCTCTAACCATACCTACATACCTAGGTAGGAAGAGAGGAGCAAAGCATGTTGTTTTCCCATGGGTCTCCCCTATCCTTGCTCCAAATTATGTGAGAATGTACTTTTCTAAGGAAAACCATGAAGGAAAACTCAAACCATTTACCATAAACTAACTAAGGCTTAAGGGGACTGGCAAGAGTTATGTGAGTCACAATGTGGTTTCTGGCTCAGGTTGGATTCAGTACAATGAAACAGTGGTTGGATTTCAAGAATTTTCCCACAATTGATAGAAACAGAATGAGGCCAAAATAGAAAAGCAAAAAGAGACGCATCGCTACAAATTCATCGAAATTTATGAAATAAGTAGATTGACGCAAAAAGATGATGGAAGGCTTCGAGTTAAGATTAGCAAAATCAAGATAAAGCAACATTATTTTTCTCTCTGCAACAACAGAAAAACAGTAAAGAGACTATAGGAGAACAAAATCCCAAGCCACAATCTATAAAGAATAGCTGCCAAACGCAGTGAAATCTAGGCAATTCTATTTTAAATTGAAACTTCTTTATCCCCTACCACTCCTGATTCCCCCTTTCTGCCTCCCAAGCATTTGTCTCCTCTTATCATACTATATAATTTATAACATTTATGTTTTATCATCTGCCACTCCTTCCACTCAATAATATAAATTCTACAAGGACAGGGATCTTTGCTTCTTTTGTTCACTAATGTATTTCGAAGACTTATAACAGTGCCTGGAAATGGTGACCCCTAAATAAATACTCATTGAATGAATGAAGATGCTTCTGCAGGTCCTAAAGGTATAGAGAGTTCTCCATGAATATGTAGTGTAGTGAGATTACCACGTGGCAATCCCTGATCTTGGAGTAGATGGTTTGCTAGAATTTCCTTGAGCCCCATTTGACGCTAAGTTGTAGTAAGAAATTTCAGGCTTAAAGAATAGCAGGCATGCCGTCTCAACGCGAGGCAAACTGTTGAGTGGCAGTTTAGAGGAGAAATATTGGAGGGCAAGTTCCTTTAAAGGGAAGGAAGCACAAAATCACCACATGAAGAATCTGTGATATTGGCTTCACTGAGAGCCATGTATGGCTCCTGATAGCTGAGGCAAGGGAGAAAAGCCTCAGGGAAGAGCTGGTGGGAGGACGTTTCAGGATAACAGACCTCAACCCCAGTTGCCAGCTGCACCAGCTCACCCAGTCTGATTAAGTTGCTGTACTCTGTTCTTCAGCAAGTAGCTGTCCAAGAAAGACTGGCTCCCATGAGAAGATGAGCAATAATCCCAAAGAAACTAGCTGGTGGGGTTGGCCTGTTGGCATAGTGGTTAAGTTCAGGTGCTTGGCTTTGGCAGCCTGGGGTTCATGGGTTTGGATCCTGGGGGCGGACCCACACACTGTGCATCAAGCCACGCTGTGGTGGCATCCCATGAACAAAAAAATAGAGGAAGATTGGTAACAGATGTTAGCTCAGGGCCAATCTTCCTCACCAAAATATAATAATGATAATAAAGTTAAATTAAGAAAAAAAGAAACTAGCTGGGTACTGTGAGAAAAATATTGAAAGATAAAAATGGAGAAACTTTCTATAATAAGAATAACAGGATAGTGATTTTACAAAGCAGAAGAAAATGTTGAGCAAATAGTTTCTTTGATATGAAACAAAGAAGATGAATTAAAGGAAATATGGCCTTTTTGCACCAAATTGCTCAGAGAAGCAAGGGTACAAAAAAGATAGGAAAAAATGCTAAAAAGAGAGAAAAAATATGCTGGAAGAGCTCAGGAAAAAAAATTAAAGGGGAGACTGAAGCAGTTATACAATGATAGCCTTTTTGTTGTTGTTAGTGCTGCCCCTTCGATTCCAACTCTTAGCGACCCTTAGAGTGGAACCCCGCGTGGTCTCTTTGCGCCATCCTCTCACCTTCCTGTGCTCCGTCAGACAGTGCTCCACTGCTATTCACAGGGTTTTCTGTTTGTCATGCTCACAGATTCTGTGGATCATGACTATGGACTGGGCACAGTGAGGAGGGCTTGGCTCTGCTCCACAGAGTCTGGGGCCTCTGCCTGGAGATGTTTCCTCCAGCCTTTGAAGCTACTCCGTGTCACTTCCACTGCCTCCTCTTTACCAAGGCAGTCCCGGAGTCCTGGCCCTCTCTCCAGGAGAAGGGAAATGCATTCTACCACTTTATGGGAGCAATCAAATTCTGGAAGAGCATTTGAGACTGAAAATACTGCTGTGACCAGTTTTGGGAGACAATCTGTCACAAAAATAAAATATGAGATATAACTATAGATATAATAGAAGTGTAGGAAACCTAAGAAAATACCACAATGCAATGTCATTAAATTTGAAAATTTAGGTGAAGAAGATAATTTTCTAGAATATAGCTTAGTGAAATTGACAAAAAGAAATAGGAAAAATGGAGTAAATCAGTAACCATTAAATAAATTGAATCTGAAGTCAATTCTTTCACTTCAAAAGACACTGAGCCAGAATCTTATAGATAAGTTTTATCAAACTTTCAAGGAATAGATAATCCCTATCTTACCCAAACTAATTCTAAAGACAGGGAAAAAACATTTACTCAACTATTTCCTAAGGCTAGTATACTTACATCAAAGACAAATGGAACTATAAGATAGAATAAAATTATTTCAAAAATCTTAAATAAATTATTAACAAATTGACTTTTGTTGCAAATAAAAAGACATGACATATTCAAACAGGATTTATCCCTAGACCCCAGGATGGTGTCAATGAAATCCATCATGGTAAGACATCAACAGATTCAAAATTGTACAATCAGCTCAAAATTGCAGAAAAGCAGGTGATGAAATGCAACACTCACTTATGATTTAAAAAAATTCTTCCTTTATTAACCCATGAGGAGGAATTATCAACAACTATAGTAAACATTGTACTTAATGGTGAAATTTTGAAATATTTGTTAAGTAAGGAACAAAATCTTGATGCTCACTCTCACTGCCTCTTTTCATCATTTTACTAGAGTCTTACCAATGAAATAGGACAAAAAAAAGGAAATCATAGGGTATAAGAATTGGAAAGACACAACTAGAAGGACCCACAACTAAAATATACAACTTTGTACTGGGAGGACTTGGGGAAAAAAAGCAGAAAAAAAAAGAAGATTGGCAACAGTTAGCTCAGGTGCCAATCTTAAACAAAAAGAAAAAAGAATTGGAAAGAAAGAGACAAAACAGAAGGCAAATGTTAAAAACCTTGAAAATAATATATTATGTATCAATTGGGAATAGGAGTGGTGGTGAAAATTGTAAGAGTACGAATGTCCTCATCACTCATAGCAGCGTGTCAACTGGAACTGTGTAAAATCTATCTAAACAAGTAGTTAAAAAAAACATAACCTGCTACTCTAAACCTCGTAATGCTTTTTTCATGACTACTTTTTTCTTTTTTTCAACTTAGGGAATATTTTAAGCAATACTTTTTGTGATGAAGAAGCATCTGCCTTGATAGTCAGCAATTTTTTTTTGCTTTTATTCACTTTCAGTTTCCTATTCTTATGTTACATTCAAGGTTTAAGACTTTTTTAAATTAAAAAATGGCGCATGGACTTCTGTTTCTGACCGGGATAGAGTAACAGATGTTGTACTTGCCTCCTGCTGTAAACTATGAAACTGGGCAAAATATATGAAGCAAGTATTTCCAAGCATTGAACAGTAGACACTGCAGGGCTGTAATCTCAAGAGAAGGGAGAACAGGTGGTGACCTCCACATTCATGCCAACTTTCTGCGTTGGAGACTTTTCCAAACCGTGGCACAGGAAAGTGGATCCCCAGAGACCACGGAGCTGCTGAGGCAGCTGGAATTTGTGTGCCAGAGAAACAGAGAAGGAAGTAGCTCGGAGAAGGATCTCTTCAGAAATTTTCAGCAATCTTCTGAGCCTTTGGCTGAATATTAACCTGAGTCTACACAGACCATGAGGATGGATGCAGAACGGCTACTGGGGGTTTGTGAGCTAAATGGAGTTTTCTGAAATCACAAAGTGCTAGGAAGCATGGGAATTCTAACCAGCCAGGGTGGAGAGGACTCACGAAACAGAAGAGGCATTCAGCTGAGACCTCAGGAAGGCTGTAACTTAAGAGGAGAGCGACACAAGCCCTGATGCGGGCTGCTCTAGACTTATCCCAACAGTCCAGAGGACGAAATCTGGCCTGTCAGTAAATTAACTGCTGTATACAATAAAACAGCATTTGTCATTCTTTCTTTTAAGTAATAGTTTCCAGTATACTTCAGATTTTGTTTACACCTAGTAATTCCATTATCTGAAGTTCTGAGCCTCTAACTTTGATATACATTGTTTCTGAAGATCTTGCTCATGGTAGCTTCATATTTGTTTGAGTTTTCTTGTTGCTTTTTAACTTGTTTTCCAATTTTGTGTTTGGCCTTATGTTAGGCAGAGTCTTATTGGCCAGAATCTTGTGAGCCCAGGGTGAAGTGTGTGTCTTTCCAAAGAGGATTTGTTTTGGCTTTTGCCAGGAATCCTAGGGCTGTTTTTAATCCAAGACCCCTTTTTACGATAATTTCTTACTTGGGCATCCAAGATCACACATAGGACATTGGAAACACTATTTTGTGTGAGAGTAAGACTTTGCCTATAAATTCTCAGGTGAGACATTTCTTCTTCCCACTCAGGGCCCAGGCCAAGGCGGATAAGTTCCTTGTCATCTCTTTCTTTTCTGGAAAGAGTTGTTCTTTTCTAATACTCTGTTTCACGAAGAGAGTCTGTCTTTGAGAGTCTTGGTTTCATCTAAGGGTTTCATTCCAACTCCTGTATAGTCACAACACCTTATCTTCTGTCCCTGAGGGGGTCATTAAATTTTAAGCTCTTTGGATCTGCAATTGGCAAATGATGCCAGAGCAAAGATACCTTCTGCTCTTCAGTTTCTTTTTGGTTTTGCCAGGGGGTTCCTTTTACTTTCTTTAACCTTAGGTATAGAATTAAAAGGTTAGTGAATTTCACCAATATTTCTCATTGTTTTTTAGTGAGAGGTTCCCCCCTCCACCATATACCTAGCACATTATATTAATGGAATTGGAAGACTGCCACACAGTATTTATTTCTTCTGTTGCTAAAATTTAACTTTAATTTTTAATACAATTTTGTATGTACATAGATTAAAAAGTCAGTTGGTTCTGCTAAGTTCTGTTAAGGTACTAAACTACAAAGGACAGAATTTTCTTGCCTCTTACCTCCTCAACTCAAGCTCTCCAAAGACAATCACATTAAACTCTCTTTTTTTGTATAATATTCTTACCCAAGTCTTTCTCAATTTTCCAGTTTTAGATATTCTCTGTTGAATTTCTACTACAGGCTTTCTTAATCTCGCATCCATTTTCCTTCTCCTCATCCTCCAAATAAATGTATCTATTTAAATTAGGTCAATATTCAGTGTTTATATTACTATGATTATGTCAATATTACTCCTATCAGAGCTATGTCTTGTACTTTTCATACAAGTTATTGTATTTGAGAATAGTCACCTTTTTTTGTTTTGATAGTCATTTATATATGCATCACTATTTCATTGCCAAAGGCTGTGAGAAGCGTAACTCTCTCCTCTGATCTATTTGAACACTTTAGTTATTCTATCAGTTTTCTCTCTTTATATCTCTCTTGGAGCTCTTTGCCTTTCTGCTCTAGCTGGGACTGGTTGCTCTTTGCTACATAGCTGTCACCTGAGAATCGTGGGGGAGAAATTGGAGGGTGGTGATTGTCAAGAGCAGGGACAGGGATGGGTGTTTGGGTTACACAGGTGTATGCTTATCAAAGCTCAGCAAATGTACACTACCAAAAAATAAATAAAAAATGGTGTGTTAAAGGTAAGCTTAGCTCCCTGACTTTACCGTGTAAGTTTTCAGCAATCTGTCTTGAATATGACCCAAATCCAAAGGAACTAATACGTTTGTCTGCGTCTCTTTCCAGGAAGAGTCAATAGAGCTACAAGTGAAGAGGAAAGTAGAAATCCTAGAGATAGGAGCGACTGTGTGCCCACAGAAAACACTCTGCCCTTGAATGTCAGCTCTCCCAGAGATTCAGAGCTTCTATCCAGCCTCAGGGTGGAAGATTCTTTGAGTTAGGAAAATTGTCACACTGACAGCTTTATTTTTACCAGTGACATAGATAGTCATCAACATAATCATACCAAATAAGCAGTGTGTTCAGAAGTCAATTACACAGGGCTCTGGGTTGTTATGGTGACAGACCAGCCAGCCAGACCTGATATTTCTCCTTCCAATTTCTTACTAAAATAGCCTTAAAAAGAGTAAAAGGTAAAACCTGGCAAGTACACTGGAAAATGGAGATGTCAGAGTTGGAGTGGAATTTCTTCTGAACATGTCATTTTAGGATGATTGAGGAGCATCATCTTAGATTGTTCACCTCCTTGTGCATCTTTTGTAAATAGACAGTTCATAGCCCCTCAAAGAATTGAGGAAGGCTTTGAGCAATGCATTCCTAAATCTAGGATTCAGGGATTCACTCATTGAGCAATAGTGAACTTCACTCCAAAATCTAGACTGCCATCCTCCGCTTGCCCCATTAACATCTTTCTTTCTGTATTCACTGAGAGATTAATACTCCTAGCAACAAACATGGCAGAGTAGAAGATGGGCAGAGGTTCATTGTGTCCTAGGATTCTTTGTCATTGAAGAAACTCACCAAACAGCTACAGAGACAGGAAGAGTTCTGGGAGCAGTGCTCACACAAGGCTTAATGCTCCAGGGACTGTATTTTACTGAAAGAAAAGCTGTAAACATCTGACTTAGAATTAGAGATCTCCAACTGTCAGATCCAGAGAACATCCAGTCTCAGGCCAGAAGACTCATGCTGAATGAATGCAGTTAGACTTTACTAATTAAGTTAGTGGCTGTCCAGGTTTATCTGACATTCATGTCTAGGTCTGAAATGAGGAGGCTGCCACCACCGGAGAGGACAGTGAAAGGAGCTAAGGACATTCCACATTGTTGCCAAAATCCAGGTATCTCTCTCTATATTCAAAGTAAGTAAACAGAAAAACTCCATGGGTACTCTACAAAGATAATGCAACATATGGAGAAGGAAATGCTTTCATGAGGACTCTGAGAAGAGCAAATATCTGAAAATTATTTTTTCACAAAAAGACAGAACCATGTTTTAGAATGCAGTTGTTGGTTATCCTCCCAAAAGATGAAAAAGATAAAACCTCTATAACACAAAGGTGAGTATGAGAAGAAAGAAGTTAAGGTGAAGGCAGAAATGCATAGTGTGCTGGCTTATATAAGGAAATAATGCAAGGAAGCCCAAAATATGGTAGAGTGTTATTACAGCATGACAGTCAAAGGCAGAAAACTGTCATGATATAGAGAACAAATGTGGAACACATCCAGAATACAGAGGAGAAAGATGAAGAGAAGAAAATGATCAGGAAGATGATAGATAAGGGAAAGAAATAATAGCAATTTTATTTCAATAAATTAAATGAGAAAAGTAAGGACATGGCATTGTCTGGCAGTGAGGAAAAAACATCCAGAGCTAAATAAAACCTTAAATTTAAAATTTGAAAAGACTTTGTTCTGTTGTTGGAAAAATTAACAAAATAGACATCTGGAAATATTATGGCAAAATTTTTAACACCAAAAGAGGAAGAAAAAATTTCTTAAGAATCTAAGTTGAAAAGAAAAGTTACATGTAAAAATGAAAACATTAGGCAGGCCTCAGATTATTCCCCCACAATATTTAATATCAGAGGACAATGGAGTAATATTGACAATGTTTTAAGGAGGAAAGAAAATAATCCCCAAATTCTATGCTTTGTCAAATGCTGTGGGTGTTCAAATGTCAGAGACAGCGGTCAGCCCAGTGGCAAAGTGGTTAAGTTTGCACGTTCCACTTCAGTGGCCCAGGGTTCACCGGTTCTGATTCCAGGTGTGGACCTATGCACTGCATGTCAAGCCATGCTGTGAGAAGCATCCCACATATAAAGTAGAGGAAGATGGGCATGGATGTTAGTTCAGGGTCAGTCTTCTGTAGGGAAAAAAAAAAAGAGGAGGATTGTCGGCAGATGTTAGCTCAGGGCTAATCTTCCTCAAAAAAAAAAAAAAGCCAGAGACGTCCTTAGATAGGTAAGAACTCATACAGCTAGTAATTACTCTTCCTCTCTTAAGAAAACTTCTCAATTGTGTGTTCTAGTTAATAGAATGATGGAAAATGGAAGAAAGATTTCTGGTTCTCCGCTGGTAGTATAAACTCCTACAGCCTATTGCTCTTACTGATTACAATGAAACAATCTGGAAAAAATACAAAAAAAAAACAACTCCTTGAGATCTGGAAGGTAAACACTAGGAGGCAGGTTTTGGAGGGGAGCCAAAGCTTGAAGAAGTGACCACATGATGTTATATTTGTAGTTGCCTTTTTTTTTTTTGATCCCTCTATTTAGGCTTGGTTTCAGGGCAGACCCTTCTTCATGGAAAGGCAAGATAGCTACAGCAGTGCTGGTGCCTAAATCTCTAATAGTAACCTTGTCTTTTTGGCTAGGAACCAGAAAAAGTAGACTCTGTGAGCTAGACGGTATGGGGAGAATTTCAGAGCCCAGTCTAGGTCTACATTTTGTAATCCCTTGAACAACTGCTTAGAAAAAGAAATACAGCCAAAAGCCAATAGATAAATTAAAATAATATACTAAATATATTCAAATAGTCAAAGAGAAGGCAAGAAAGTGGGAGCAGTGTAAACGACATAGAGGGAACCAAAAAAAACATAATAATATAATGGTAGACTAAAACCAAACATATTAATAATTACTTTAAATGTTAATAGTATAATCACTCCAATTAAATGACAGATATTAACAGAGGGATGAAAAAGCAAGACACTACTTCATTCCACCTAAAGAGACACACCTTGTGGATAAAGACACAGAAGGATTAAAAGTAAATGGATGGAAAAAAAGGCATACTGTGCAAACTGTAAGCATAAGGAGAATGAAATGACTATTTTAAAAATTACATGGAATAGAAATAAAGACAAGAATATTACCAGAAGTAAACAAGGATATTTCATAAGGATAAAAGACACAGTTCATCAGACAGACATAACAATTATAAATACATACACCTTTAATAATAGAAGCTCAAAATACATGTAGCAAAAATTGATATAACGAAAGGAAAAATAATTCCACAATTATAGTATTGTGCATAAACACTCCTTTTCTAGAAATTGATAGAAGAACTAGACCAAAAAAAAAAATTCAGTAAAGCCACACAACATCTGAACAACACTGTGGACCACTTTGATATAATTGATATTTATAGAACATTACATCCAACAAATGTAGAATATGCATTCTTTACAAGTACACATGGTATATTCACCAAGATAGATCATATGCTGGGCCATGAAACAAGTCTCAGTAAATAGGATTTAAATCATACAGAGTGTTTTCTCTGACCACAATAAAATTAAACTAGAAGTCAATAATAATAAGCCAGCTTGGAAAACCATGAATAACTGGAAATGAAACAGCACATTTCTAAATGATTCATGGGCCAAAGACAAGATCACCAAGGAAATTAGAAAATATTTTTAATTGAATGACAATGAATGCAGCATATCAAAGCTAAGAGGATGCAAAGAAAACAGTCTTTAGAGGGAATCTATAGGCTTATATGCTTATATTAGAAAGAAGAAAGATTTAAAATCAAGGACTAAGATCCTACATTAAGAAACTAGGAAAAGAAGAGCAAAGTAAACACAAAGTGAGTAGAAGTAAGGCAATTATAGAGAGAAGAGAAGAAATCATTGAAAGAGATCAGACAATAGAGAAAATTAACAAAGTTAAAAGCAGATTCTTTGAAGAGATCAACAAAATTACAAACTTTCAGCCAGACTGATGAGGGGAAAAAAAAGAGAGCACACAAATCACCAATATCAGGAATGAAGGAGAGATTATCAACCACAGATCCTTTCAAAATTAAAAGGATAATAAAAAAATGCTATGAACATTTTCTTTGCCAACACATTAAAAAACCAGACAAAATGGACAAATTTCTTAGAAAATACAACTTACTAAAACCGACACCAGAAAAACAAAAAATTTGAATGGCTTGATTATATATTTATTAAGGAAATTAAATTTATTATCAAAAACTGTCCCACTGAGAAAACTGTAGGTCCCACTGGTCTCAACGGTGAAGTCTATGAAAAATTAAATGAAAAAAAATCCTTCTTACACAAACATTTTTAGATAATAGAAGAGATAATTGCCCAACTTATTCTAAGATGGCAGCATTACCTTGATACCAAAACATTCAAAGACATCATAAGAAAAGAAAAATACAGATCAATATCCCTCACAATTATAGATATAAAAATCATTAACAAAATATTAGCAAACAGGCAAAATGGGTGAAGAGGGTCAAAAGATACAAACTTCCAGTAATAAAATAAGTAAGTCAAGAGGATGTAATGTACAATGTGGTGACTATAGTTAATATTGTATTGCATATTTGAAAATGGCTAAGAGAGTAGATCTTAAAAGTTCTCATCAGAGCATCATGGTGGAGTGAGCTCTCCCAATAAACTATCCCCTCTAAGGTACAATGAAAAGGACATTCATATTCCAACAGAGGACATGCACACAACACAAAAGACGTTTGAGAGACCCACACAGCCATACCTCAGAAAGTGGGGGTGCTGGAGCCCCCTGAGGAAGTGGAATGAGGTAAGAGAAATATTCTCTTCCTCCTGAAGGGCATTGACCCAGGGACTGCATGAATAGGGGGAAGGGGCAGCCCTCCCTGGGAATACCATCACTCTCTAAGGTGTCTCACAGTCTGGAGGAAAGCCCCACACACAGGTGACTAGCTATCACAGGGTTGTCTTCATCAAGCTAACATCCCAGAAGAGCAGATATCAAGGGCAGGGTGAGAAGTCCCTGAGATTACACAGGAGAAAAAAAGCACCCCCCCAGCATCCCAGTTCAGCAGCTGGGAGCTGAGTTGCAGATTGCAGCAGGCTCAGAATATGCAGCTCTTGACCCCAACCCAGCAGCAGCAGGTAGAAGTGGGGATCAAATGCTACCACAATGCGGAAGCACAAATCCATGCTGTCTAGCAGTATGAAAAAATACCTTAAATCCCCAGACCAGAAGGAAAATGACAAGTACCCAAAAATCAATCCCAAAGGCACAGAAATCTATAACCTAATGACAGAGAATTCAGAATAGCTGTCATAAAAAAACTCAAGAAAATACAGATAGTTCAATGAATTTAAGAGTTACTTCACAAAAGAGATTGAAACTATAAAGAAGGACCAATCAGGATTATTGGAGATGAAAAACACAAAGGATGAAATAAAGAAGAATATGAATTCCTTGAAAAATAGAGCTGATATTATGGAGGAATGAATCAGCAATATTGAGGACAGAAATATAGAAATGCTTCAAATGGAGGAGGAGAAGGAACTAGGGCTAAAAAGAAATGAAGAAATTGTCTGAGAAATATCTGACTCAATAGGAAATACAACATAAGGATTATAGGTATTCAAGAGAGAGAAGAGAATGAGAATGGAGCAGAAAGCATGTTCAAAGAAATAATAGCAGAGAACTTCCGAAATCTGGTGAAGGAGCTGGAAATACAAGTGAAAGAAGCCATTAGATCTCCTAACTATATCAATGTAAAAAGACCTACTGTAAGCCATATAGTAGTGAAGCTGGCAAAAGTCAATGACACAGAATAAATACTAAGGGCAGCAAGGGAGAAGAAAATAAGTTACAAAGAACCCCTATCAGGCTTTCAGTGGATTTCTCAGCAGAAAGCTTACAGACTAGGAGAGAGTGGAATGATATATTCCAATCTCTGAAAGACAAAAGGTTCAGCCAAGAATACTCTATCCAGTGAAAATATCCTTCAGATATGATAGAGAAATAAAAACTTTCCCAGATAAACAAAAGCTAAGGGAGTTCATCACCAAAAGACCCCCTACCCCCAGGAAATCATCAAGAAGGCCCTCATACCTGAAAAAAAAGAAGAAAGGGTTACAAAGCCCTGAGTAAGGAGATGAATAGGTAGACAAAATCAGAAAATTGGAGCTATCCATCAGAACAGGTTAGAAAACACTCAAATATAGCATTAAGGGGCTGGCCTGGTGGTGAAACGGTTAAGTTCACATGCTCTGCTTTGGTGGCCTGGGGTTCACCAGTTCAGATCCTGGGTATGGACATGGCACCGCTTGGCATGCCATGCTGTGGTAGGCATCCCACATATAAAGTAGAGGAAGATGGGCATGGATGTTAGCTCAGGGCCAGTCTTCCTCAACCAAAAGAGGAGGATTGGCAGATGTTAGCTCAGGACTAATCTTGCTCCAAAAAAAAAAAAAAAATTAAAAATAACATTAAAGATAAAGGGAAGGAAAACGCCAAAAATAAATATAATGTTGTCATTTTAACCACAAACTCACAACATAAGATGGAATAAGATGTGAGAAAAACAATTTAGGAGGCGAAGAGGAAAGGGATGGAATTGGCTTAGTCTAAGGAAATAAGAGGTTATCAGAAAATAGACTATGCCATCTATGAGATTTTTCATACAAATATCATGGTAACTATTAAACAAATAAGTAGAACAGAGACACAAATAATAACTAAGGAGAATACTAAGAAAAATAGCATAGAAAACTACCCAACTGAATTGGTAGTCTGAAGTACTCGGGATGAGAAACAAAGGAAATGCAGGACAACTGGAAAATGAGTGATAAAATGGCAACATTAAGCCCTCATATATCAATAATCACTCTAAATGTAGACGGATTTAATTCTCCAATAAAAAGACACAGAGTGGCGAGATGGATTAAAGAACAAGACCCAAAGATGTGCTGCCTCCAAGAAACATATCTCAGCTCCAATGACAAACATGGGCTCAGAGTGAAGGGATGGAAGACAATACTCCAAGCTAATGGCAAACAAAAGAAAGCAAGTGTTGCCATACTTATATCAGGCAAAGTAGACTTCAATATAAAACAGGTAAAGAGAGACAAACAGGGTCAGTATAGAATGATCAAAGGGACATTCCACCAAGAAGATGTAATACTTATAAATATCTATGCAACCAACACAGGAGCACCAAAGTACATAGAGCAACTATTAACAAACCTAAAAGGAGATTTTAACAACAACACAATAATGGTAGGGGACACTCCATTCACATCAATGGGTAGATCATCCATATAGAAAGTCAACAAGGAAACAGTGGAATTAAATGAAAAACTAGACCAGATGGACTTAGTTGATATGTATAGAGCACTCCATCAAAAAACAACAGAATATACATTCTGCTCAAGTGTGCATGGAACATTCTCAAGGATAGAACATATGCTGGGAAACAACCAAACCTCAATAAGTTTAAGAAGTTTGAAATAATAGCAAGCATCTTTTCCAACCATAATGCTACAAAACTATAAATTAACTATCAGCAAAATGCTGAGAAAGGTACAAACATGTGGAGACTAAACAACATGCTATTGAACAACCAATAGATCATTGAAGAAATTAAAGGAGAAATCAAAAAAAATCTGAAGACAAATGAAAATGAAAACATACCATACCAACTCATATGGGATGCAGCAAAAGCAGTCCTGAGAGGAAAATTCTCCCAATACAACCTCAATTTAACAAACAAGAAAAATCCCAAGTAAGCAATTTCAAAGTACACCAAACTGAATTAGAAAAAGAAGAACAAATAAAGCCCAAACTCAGCAGAAGGAGACAAATAATAAAAATCAGATCAGAAATAAAATGAAATTGAAACAAAAAAGATGGTAGAAAGGATCAATGAAACAAAGAGCTGGTTTTTTGAGGTGATAAATAAAATCAAGAAACCCTTAGCCAGACTCAGAAAAAGAGAAGGAGAGAAAGCTCAAATAAATAAAATTATAAATGAAAGAGGAGAAATTACAACAGATACCACAGGAAAAAAAAAGAGTGTAAGAGAATACTATGGAAAATGATATACCGACAAGTTGGACACTCTATAAGAAATGGATAAATCCTTAGACTCTTACAACTTCCCAAAGCTGAATCAAGAAGAAATAGAGAATCTGAATAGACCAATCACAAGTATAGAGATTGAAACAATAATCAAAACATCCCAAAAAATAAAAGTCCAGGACCAGACACGTCCCCTGGAGAATTCTATCAAACTTTCAGAGAGGATTTAATACCTACCCTTCTAAAGCTATTCCAAAAAATTAGGGAAGATGAAATTATTCCTAATACATTCTATGAGGCCAACATTGCCCTGATACCAAAGCCTGACAAGGACAACACAAAAAAGGGAAACTACAGGCCAATATCGCTGATGAACATAGATGCAAAAGTCCTCAACAAAATATTGGCAACCTGAATACAGTAATACATCAAAAAGATCATACGCAATGATCAAGTGGGATTTATACCAGTGACACAAGGATGGTTCAACATCTGCAAGTCAATCGATGTGATATACCACATTAACAAAATGAGGAATAAAAACCACATGATCATCTGAATAGATCCAGAGAAAGCACTTGACAAGATCCAACATCCATTTATGATAAAAACTCTTAACAAAATTGGGATAGAAGTAAATTACTTCAACATAAGAAAGGCTGTATATCCCAAACCCACAGCTAACCTCATACTCAATGGAGAAAACATGAATGTCATTCCTCTGAGAACAGGAACAGGACAAGGGTGCCCACTCTCGCCACTCTTATTCAACATGGTATTAGAGATTTTGGCCAGAGCAGTTAGGGAAGAAAAAGGAATAAAAATAATCCAAATAGGAATTGAAGAAGTGAAACTGTCGCTGTTTGCCGACAACATGACTTTATATATAGAAAACCTTAAAGAATTCATCGAGAAACTATTAGAAATCATCAAAAACTACAGTAAAGTTTCAGGCACAAAATCAACTTACAAATCATGTGCATTTCTATACTCTAATAACAAACTAACATAAAGAGAACTCAACAATACAATCCCATCTACAATCACAGCAAAAAGAATAAAATATCTAGGAATAAATTTAACCAAGGAGGTGAAAGACCTATACAATGAAAACTATAAGATATTACTGAAAGAAATCAATGATGACATCAAGAAATGGAAAGATATTCCATCCACATGGATCGGAAGAATAAACATAGTTAAAACGTCCATGTTACCTAAAGCAATCTACAGAATCAATGCAGTCCCAATAAGAGCCCAATGACATGCTTCACAGAAATAGAACAAAGAATCCTAAAATTCACATGGGGCAACAAAAGACCCCAAATAGCTAAAGCAATTCTGAGAAAAAAGAACAAAGCTGGAGGCATCACAATCCCTGACTTCAAAATGTATTACAGAGGTATAGTAATCAAAACAGCACGGTATGGCACAAAAAGAGACACACAAATCAATGGAACAGAATTCAAAGCCCAGAAATAAAACGACACATCTATGGACAGCTAATCTTCGACAAAAGTGCTAAGAACATACGATGGAGAAAGGAAAGTTTCTTCAATAAATGGTGTTGGGAGAAGTGGGCTACCACATGCAAAAGAATGAAAGTGGACCATTGCCTTTTGCCATACACAAAAATAGACTCAAAATGCATCAAAGACTTGAAGGTAAGACTTGAAACCATAAAACTTCTGGAAGAAAATGTAGGTAGTACACTCTTTGACATTGGTCTTAAAAAGATCTTTTTAAATACCATGCCTTCTTGGACAAGGGAAACAAAAGAAAAAATAAAGAAGTGGGACTTCATAAGACTAAAGAGCTTCTGCAAGGCCAAGGAAACTAAGGTCAAAACAAAAAGGCAATCCGCCAACTGGGAGAAAATATTTGCAAATCATATGTTTGACAAAGGGTTAATCTCCATAATATATAAAGAACTCACATAACTGAAAAACAAAACAAAACAAAAAAAACCCGACCAAAAAATGGGTAGAGGTGTGAACAGACATTTCTCCAAAGAAGATATACAGATGGCCAATAGGCACATGAAAAGATGTTCAACATCACTAATCATCAGGGAAATGCAAATCAAAACTACACTAAGATATCATCTTACACTCGTTAAAATGGCTATAATCACCAAGACAAAAAATAACAAATGTTGGAGAGATGGTGGAGAAAAGGGAACCTTCAGACACTGCTGGTGGAAATGCAAACTAGTGCAGCCACTAGTGTTTAGCCACATGGAAAACAGTGGAGATTTCTCAAAAAATTAAAAATAGAAATACCATATGACCCAGCTATCCCACTACTGAGTTTTTATCCAAAGAACTTGAAATCAACAATTCAAAGAGACTTATGCACCACTATGTTCATTGCAGCATTATTCACAATAGCCAAGATGTGGAAGCAACCCAAGTGCCCATCACTTGATGACTGGATAAAGAAGATGTGGTATACATACACAATGGAATACTACTCAGCTGTAAAAAGAGACAAAATTGTCCCATTTGCAACAACATGGATGGACTTGGAGGGTATTATGTTAAGTGAAATAAGCAAGACAGAGAAAGACAAACACCACATGATTTGACTCATATGAAAGATAAACACATGGACAAAGAGAATAGTTTAGTGGTTACCAGAGGGAAGGGGGCTAGGGAATGGGCACAAAGAGTGAAGGGGTGCACTTATATGGTGATGGACAAATAATGTACAACTGAAATTTCACAGTATTGTAAACTAAGACCTCAATAAAAAAAAGTTCTCATCACAAGGAAAAAAGTTGTAACTATGTATGGTGATGATGTTAACCAGACTTACTGTGGTGATCATTTCACAATATATACAAGTATTTAATCATTATATTGTATACTTGAAACTAATATAATGTTATAGGTCAATTATACCTCAGTAAAAGAAATTAGCAAATGGAATCCAAGAATATATAAAAAGGAAGATACATCATGGCCAACTAGAGTTTATCCTAGGAATGCAAAGTTGGCTTAACATTTGAAATGGGTCAACGTAAATCACCATATTAATGGTGATTACACTAGAAAAGCCATACGATCATATTAATAGATTATGAAGGAGCATTGACAAAATTCAACATCCCTTGATGATGTATACTTTCAGTAAACCAGAAATAGGAGGGAACTTTCTCAGATTGATAAAGGGCATCTACAAAAAACTTACAACTGACATCATGCTTAATGAAAAAGGACTGACTTCTGTCCTGCTGGGGTTGGAGATAAGGCAGGAATGTGTGCTGTCACCACTTGCTGCAATACAGATCATGGTGGTCAGCACTCTACAGGACTGCATTTATAATCTTGCCTTGCCACTTCAAACCATATAAGCTTGAGCAGTTTATTTAAACTCTCTGAGTCTCAGTTTCTGCATCTATGAAATGAGTATAATAATGCTTACTTTGGGAGTTAAGTGCCTAGAGAGAAGCCTTAATTAATGACCTAAGTACTACGTTTTTACCTACTCAATGGACTATAAGCTCTCTGAGTGCAGAAGCCATTTCTCTTTTACTTACTTCCATATCTTCGGTGCTTAGCTCAGAGCCCGGCGCATAGTAAGTATTGCGGAAAATTTTTTTGACTAACTTACTGAGATTAAAACATTGATGAAAGGGACCTTAAAGATTGTTTAGCTTTCTAAATGAAATCCCAAGACTGGCCATTGCCCCTGAAAAATAGTTTTCTTTAATTTTGATGAAGCTCGTATTGAGTCATTTATCTTCACTGCATACTTGGCTGCTTTTGGAGAGTTCTGTTCATCATGAATGCTTTGTTTACAAGCTCAAAGATGAGACAAATACTTTGGCATTGATCTCAGGAACCTCTCTCCTAAATCTCTTGCTCTCAAGTGAGCAGACCTCCATTCTAGCTAAGTTGATTTCCCCTTTCTTCCTCGAATGTTCTAGCATTGTACCACTTTAGATTTTGCTTGGGTCATCTTTTATGCCTGAAATTCTTCCTTTCCTCTTCTCTTCAATCGACATCCTACCCCATCTTCAAGGCCTTCCCTTCTCTTATCTGACATTTACCTTGTCAGAAATGTTATTTCCCTAACCTGAACTTTAGGAGAAATATAATTAAGAATAAAATCTCCTACTAATGCAGAAATTCCTCTCCACAAAATATAGGAAAGACAGAAAACCAGTTTTATTACTGAACAAACATTAAACCAGACAGTGATATGTATCATAGACAATCTGCTATAGAGATTGCAAAGACAACAAAATCTTACCTCTTTGTATAGCCAAGTAGATGTAACCCGTTGCACACGTTCTCAAGATAAATGATAACTAGTCAAGTAAGAAGACTTGAGAGCACCATTTGTTACATATAATTCATCCTAAGTTCACCTGGTAATTGGGGTGGCCATCTGTGTTTGCTAATTGCCTTTATCCAAAGGAAAGTTTTTGTATCTTTACCACAAGAGGTTCTTTTGAACTTGAAACCAGGTGCTCTCCCAAAATTAGCATCCTGCCCTTCCACAGAAACTGGGAGATAGGGGTGCTATCTTCCCTGATGATTACATTTTAAACAGATGGTTCCCAGATCATTGAGGAAAACATTCTGGGGCTGTAAAACTAGCAAGAGGCTTATTTAGCTTTTAAAAAGATTTACATACATCTCAAAGAAGCAGAAAAAGAATTTACAAATACAAAAGTAAAGGCTCTAAGAGAAGGGAGGTGGGGAGTCTTTTCCCCTTTTTTGTCCTAGGGAGACATTTCTTTTTCTTATTTTTAATTTGTATTTGCCCTTACCAACTCACGTAGCCTTTTTGTTAGTGCTGTTAAAATGCTACTTCATTGCTGGAGGTATTTGTATACTCCTCATCTCTATTTTCCTGCTAGATCATGGCAGAAAATGTGTCCTGTGCATTTGTGCTATGGCATCTGATGTGTCCCTTGTACACTACTGGTGGTTAATTAAGATTTATTGGATAACCAGTATACTTGAGTGGTGTAGTAGCCAAGGTTTGGTTATATTTTAAAGCGACTTTATTTTCAAATATGAATCATTTCTTCTGTTATTATGGCATTAAGTTTACTTTGATAAATGTATTTTGGAGGAAAGAAGAAAAAATCAGTTCCGAGGGCAAGTTCTACATGCTACTAAGTTCTGCTTAATATTTTATAATGGCTTCCAAGTGTCACATTGAGAACCTTCAATATAGAAGGGATGACAATGAAATTATGAGTCAGAGCACCGGTATACACAGAAGAGAAAACCACACAAAATTTAATCCAGTTAGATCTTTGTCAACCAGAATTCTCCAAGAGAATTATCCCCTAATGCCAAAAGGTGGTGATTCTCAAAGTGTGCTTCCAGACCAGCAGCACAGTAACACCTGGGAGCTTGTTAGAAACGCACATTTTCAGGTTCCACCCTGTACCTTCGGATTCAGGAACGATGGGGGTGGGGTCCAGCAGTCTGGTTTAACAAGCCCTTCAGGTGATTTGGATATTCACTAATGCTGAGAACCACTGACCTGAAACATCCTTTGCATGCCAAGGATTAACTTTTTTCCTTTGCATCTAATACTAGTTATGTATCATTCTTGGGAGAGTTGAGAAAACACCCACTCAAATAATTATTTTTGCGTTCAGGTTGAGAAAGCCTGGATGGGACTCTAGGTCTTTTAGGTTACCATCCACCCTCCAGTAATGCTAATACACTGGACAAAGGGGTGACATGGCTGGGACCTGGAATCCCGGACATTCATTTACCGGCCTGTTGTCTTTCTATTCAGCCCCAGCTCTGGCTTTGATCAACAGTTCATGAACGTCACCAATCTCTTCTGGGTCTCATTCCTTGAGAGGTTGTGGTCCTCTGTGACTTGGCCACGAACTATTCTCTTGGGAACTGCCTCCTCAAGGAGCACCACATATATATGATGGAACCTGCCTGTCTTTCTTGTGCTGGCTCTAGGGGGATCAGGAGTAAGAAAATGGTACCTATGGCTGCAAAGTTGTTAGGATGCCATGTGTACTTAATTTTAGTTAAGCCAAGCAAAATCTAAGAACGTCAATAGTGAATCAAATTGTGAGAAAAAATAGGATAAAGTCTTCCACTCTTCGGGGGCTCTATTTGTCAACAGCTGTGGTGGGTTGTGGTTTACACTTCAGAAAGAAAAGCCCAATAAAATGGGGGACGTGTTGAGGTTTTGAGGGGAGCCCAGAGAAATGGAGCACCTTGTAAGGGGAAGGCCAAGGAGAATTCCCAGAGGAGGTAGCAAGGGGAGAAGGGACTTAGGATGACATATCTAATGAGAATTTTTATTAGTTTGTTTTGTGGCGTGTGATTTAAGTCCTATTTGGTTTCCCACGCAAAAATCTTCAACAAAAATCTGCATTGCTCATTAATGCTTTTAATACGAGTGAATTCTCTGTAGAGAATGCAACTAGTGTTGAGATTTGGGTGGTTCAAGCATAGTAAAGAGCAAAAACAGAGACTCTACATGGGGATATTTGACCTCTAATTTCCATTCGTCTTTAAGAGTGTTTATTTAAAATTATTTCCACAAAGATGATGACTCCTGGTTGTTTTCCAGTTTTCTTAAGGCCAGAACAGAGACAATGGTTTAACTAAAAAGTAATTCAGAGCTTAAGTTGATTTAAGAATTTCCCAACAATGGTACTGATGAATATTGATATGATTTCAGAAAAACTATTCAATAATCAAATGGGGGTGGAGAAGTTGTCTTATCTCTTTCTCTAGATTAAGCCTCCTTTTCAAGATCTGTTTTCATTTGGCCAAGAGGATAGGAATTATGGCCCCTTATGTTACCAAAAGTTTGGTCTCTGGTCCCGATGCCAATCCAAATAACAAGAAAGGAGTCTTGGGTGAAAAAGGAAAGTCTTTACTTTGCCAGGCAGAGGGAGCAAAGCAAGGGCTAGTGCCTCAAAAATTGTTCTCCCCCTGTTAAGAAATGGGTAGGGGTTTTTATTTGGGGTTTTAGGTAGGGGAGGGGGGTCACGGCCTTCTTGGTCAGCATTTCCCCATTGGCCTGTGTCTGGGGCTGCTTCCAGCAGAAGAGACAAAGGATTTCTTGGATGAGTGTCCTTGGTTGTTTATCTCCATGGTGGAAGGTAGACTGTGACATCAGGAAGCCCAGGAGTTGGGCCTGGGAAGCTTTGGTTTCTTGATATTCTCTGGACATTAGTTTCTCTGTAAAAGAACTTCAAGGTCCTGTGATTAGCTGCAACTTTAGTGGGAGCCCGGTGCCGGGGTCCCGCCCCGGCGGAGTCCAGGTGGACGGCGTCAGCGCAATGAGGGAGGGGGAAAATAAAGGGGACGTGAGACTTGGGTTGGTGTTAGCAAGTCCGACTTTACTGTGCACAAGTGTCGTTTATATATTTTTCAGGATTAGTACAGAAATAGTTCTACAAATATTCTCAGAGAGATAAGGAAGTAAAAAACGAGCACAAGAATATTTATTAGCATTCTGTTCTATAGAGCATAAGGTTAATGGTAGTCTTCTCCGCAATTAACTAGTGTTTGTTGTCTCTAAGCTAAAGGAGATAGGTACCTAGGCGTCTGTTGTAATTCATGGTAAAGTTAAATCAAAGAGAGAAGGTCCAGGCCTCCGGACAGGACAGCAGTCCGTCTGGTTGCATCCTGGTGAAGCCATCCCTGCCTCCCTCAATCATTTACGTCATTAGTGTAGATGGTTAATGGGAACAAAAGGCGACTCCAGGGTGTCTTATCCCCAGGGCTATCTGCATTCTCAGCGGGCAGTTAAACATCTTTACGTTTTCGCGCCCTTTAGGGGGTGGAAGCATTCCTTTGTCTTTTAGATTGTAGAGCTAACAGTCCCTTAAGCACACTGCCGGAGAAAGTATCACTTTGTTAGTAAAGTAAAGGGCTGAAAAGCTAAGCTAAACTATATATCTTCAAGAATAAAAAAGAGAAATAAGTATACACATAACCTTGATAGAAAGCATGCATATAATTCAGAAAATATCAGGGGTGTCGGCCGGCCATCCTTCACCGAGGGGCATTCTTGCACCCCTCGGCCCTTCTACTCACCAATTATTTATTATTTATTGCTTTTAGGAGAAAACCTCTATAACATTTTAACAGAAAGCAGAAGGTCAAGAATAATATATAGATACTTCTTGATCATCCAATTAACCAGCAAACTTAGAAGGACGATGCATATGTATATTTAGACAAAGAACTGGAGGGAGAAGGAAACATTAACCAGATGAAGGCCATAAACCTAATTCAACATCTTATCTGGGCAGGATTCCTTTCTGATTGTCTCACATGGGACTGTGTGCTCCTCCATTAATTAACTGAAAAATATCTTGAAAGTTACCTGCAGGTGGTCACATTCTCTTACTATATCTAATTTTCCCGGGAGGTAGTGCCTCCCAAGCAGCCACCCAAAGGAGTGAAAACTGGAGGTTAAGAAAGGAAAAGGAATGAAGGGCAATTAGAAGCAGCACAGGTTTCAGAACTATGTGAGGGGCTGGCCAGTTATTCTTCACCAAGGGGCGACCCTGCACCCCTCGGCATTAATCGGCTGGACCCTGTCAAACAGCCGATCAAATGATGTAGCCCCGGCTCCCAGCAGCCCGGTGTGAGGCCATCTGGACTTTAACAATTTGTAACTTCTATTTGGTTGTAAAGCTTAGGGAGTCAGAGGATAATGAAACGAGCACTTACGTATGAGTGTAACTAAAGAATCAGGGAATTCGGAATGTGTGCTTTTAGTTTTAACCCATATGTGCTGGGTTCACTGTAGGGGAACCAATATCAGGGCTGATATTAACTAAGAGCCTGTAACACTTACCCTAGTCCTGTTCTATTTAAACCTGTATAAAGACGCATCCTGGCCTCTTTTCCTCCTCCTCAGCTTGGCAGGATACAGCTACTGTAGTTCACGCAACACTAGCCAGGGAGGCTATGAGGTGGTCTCTGGCTACTGTTGACACAAAGACCAAACGCCTCTTGGTCTCCCCTAAGTGCAGAGCTCATCTCTTCAATTTCTCATGCTTTTTTTAAAAAAATTTTTTTTCCAAACCCATGTGCCGAGGCCTGACTTCCAATAGATCGCAACGAGGGAGCTGCTCTGCTACTGAGGAAGCCCTGACCCAGTAGCAGGTCATCACCAGTGATTTAGCACCAGGTTCCCCATGAATGTATGTTGCATGATGGGTGAGGGGGCGGCCCCCTTTCTGGCTGCATCCCGTTTCCTGAGATGAGGAGGTCTCCATACCAGACCCTGGTCAATTTCTCATGTTTTTATATAGAACCATTTAGCTTGAACTCAGCTATCTTGATCTCTCATGTTTATACCTACTTAATACTGTTTTCCAAGTATGTGAAAACTTTTATACTGAAGATTATGACTTATTTTGGCTTAATAAAACAAACATCCTCAATTATAAACATCTACTTTCTCAGGAAATCATTAATGTTGTGATGAATAAACAACTTTTTTCCTTCCATCCCAACCATCTCATGAAAAGCTTCAGTTAGCCAGCTCTAACACTTCTATTCCTTTCATATCCCACATGAGATCTATTGCCAAACCAAAGTAATTTCATTTTCAAATTACAGCTAGACTCTGGCCATTTCCCTCCATTTCCACTGTCACCACTCTAGTCCAGGTCACCATCACCTGTTATCTGGACCACTGCAATAGTCTCCAGTCTGTTTTTCTCTGCTTCCATTCTCTCCATTTATTTGTCACAAAGCAGGTACAGCGTTCTAGTTAAAATGTAAATGGAGTTATGTTACTTTCCTGCCCAAATCCGTCAATGATTTCTCAATGTTCTTGATAAAATCCAAACGCCAGAGCATGCCCACATAATACTTGACCTTGCTTACATCTTGGAGCACTTTTTGCTATTCCCCACCCCCAACACTTTTGATTACTTGATTGCTTACGTAGTTCAGTTGTATTGGAATGAATAGTATTTGCAGGCTTACCAACGCTTAGCCTATAGCCTGAGACTATAGAATTTTTCTGACAGCTCATACTTAACTATACAGGATTGGCATTTCTGTTTCCTCACTAAAGCAGTTAACCTTAGATAAAAATGCACCAGGAGTTTAGCTACTGTAGAGACGTGTCTTCTGCCATTAAACTTGAAATTATTCCCTACCTCTTCCAAAGCATCAACTACCTATAGTTTTTTGAAGAATCATGTATATGTTTCTCTCTGCATTTTCATTCTGGATCTATAACAGTATAAAATGTATCACACAGGCAAAGCATATATCATAGGTAACATCCAAAATATCTTGTTTCTGCCTTGGTCACCATGGAAGAGTGTCAGATATTTAAAAAAATCTTGATCTTCTTCAATTTTAATCTTAAAATTTTCTGAGAGATTGCTCAATATTATGTTTTTCAGAGAAAAACAACTGGACCTCATTAATTCGGAGTTAATGATAATTTAGACACATATCACAAATGAATATATATTTTAAGGAAAAAAACTCTGTGTTCTTTAGCAAATCCAACTTGTATGTGATTTATTTTCTGTTGACAAATGATTCTTATCTATTCATTAAGATCTGTCCACATCATGTCTATTAGGGTATGTTGTAATCTCAGACTATGTTGTAAGTTGCATTTCATTTTCATTTTAGAGATTCACCAAACACGGTCCATTTTTTGCATTATGTATACCACTTACAACTACAAAAGCTTTAATCCTCGTATCTGCAGATGAAGATTGTAATTTTTACCTCATAGAGTTCTATGAAGATAAAAGACAAAGATAGTAAAATTTGAAAATATAGTAAACAATTCAAAGTTTAGGTACTATAAAGATATCATTTAAAAAATGTACTGGGCAGTTATCATTTTTAGAGAACTATGCAATACCCTGAGGATACAAAGAGATACATGAAAATACCAATCCTTGAGGAATTTATAGTCTAGAAATCACATCACTCAGAGAAAAAGCATCACTCAGGTCTGCAACTTTGCAGTGAGTGATCTGTCCTGAGGGCCATATAGACAGCACCCAGTAAGAGTGTGTTCCTGGTCCTGTGTTTTCATGCCTGCACCAGAATCTGCTTGTCTCTTCCTGTCTCCCAGTCCACTTCCCGTCCAGTTCCTGACTCCAGCTTCACTGTAGTCTCTCTCTGCCTGAGCACTTACCCCTTGGATCTGAAACTGAAATAAATCCTCCAGGACTCTGAGACTAACCTCCATACCTTCTCAGCCAGCCCTACTTTATGCTGTTTGTGCTCCTCACTGCCTGAATAGTAACTCTGACTGAGGGAGTCTTGTTCCTGCTAAGAATGCTCTCTGTCCCATGGAGGGTAATCAGGCACATAGTACACTTACAAATAAGGATAAGTCATAATGCAAAGTAATACCAACTAAGAACCCCATGAGGGATCCACAGACAATAAGTGCAACAGAAGTTAAAGGACAGAGTAATCCCTGAGAGCTGGAGAAATCACAGAAAGTTTCCAGAGGAAGTGGGACTTGAGCTGTTATTTGTTGGAAGGCTCAAGGCTAGACAAGCAGAGGGAAGGTGTGAGGCACTCCAAAAAAGCAGAAGGAAGTAATCACAGGGCAAAGAAGAAAGTCTGAGAGATTGATACTGGCTCAACACAAGGTTGACATAAGGGAAGCCATATTGTAGAAAAGAAATCATATTGTAACTTTGAATGACCTCTGATTAACTAACCCAGACATGCTCTGTAGATTTTATGGGCCCTCCCAGCTGCTATAAGTTGATAACTTTGTTCTTCTGATTTCCTTAGGAATGTGATGACCCCCAGGAAGAGAGTCTGTGCTGATAGCCATCATCAATGACAATGGAAAGATCAGGGTATAGGGCATTACTCCAGTCTCTGATGCATATCCAGTAAAACAAAAGACTATCGGGAACTGAGAACAGATGTCTCCCCGCCTGGAGATCAGATGGAGATCCCCACTGGGATTAGGTCTATTTTTCGGGGACTGTAAAATTTGGGTTGTCTATGCTTCTTATCCTTCTGGTCCGACACTTGATTATAACATGTGCTTTTAGATGTTCCAAAACTGTTGAGCAAGACACAAAATCCTAATAATACAAACATGTCAACATGAAGCCAGGAACAAGAGAATATTTCCAAATGGGTACTAAACAGTTTCATTCCTCTAACCTGGATCTATGCCCCAATTCAGCAGGAAGTAGCTAGATAGGTTGTCACCCCAAATCCTTCAAGAATGAGGAATGACCAAAGAATGGGGGCATTGAGACTGGCAAACAGTTAGCCATTGATGATTAAGTATCTAGGTACTAAATTTTTTTTCCTTTTTGCAATTATTGCTTATAGCTTTTAGCTGTTTAACCCTCCCATTGTTAACTGTGCTGTTCAGGCAATATGCTGACTCCCACTAGGCTCCCATAGATAACATCTCCCTTGAGCCTGGATCACCATGGTAATGGGTGTGTGAGCTGTTTTTCGGGAATTAGAACCCCTTTGTCCACTCCGGGCTGGTTGAGACCACCAACTCATCAACTGGGCCAATGCAGATATCTGATAGGCAACCTTTTGATGTCAAGAGGCTAAAAACTCCATTCTCAGATCATGCTCACACTGCCATTTTGTGAGCATGCATACTATGAAGAGGCATGGAGTCTGAATACACTTGCACACATCATCAATTACCTCACCTCTCCTCACCTCCAATCACCTCTCTCCACATTTCAGACCACCTTGCCTCTCATCACATAAATATCCCTAAGTCTTTATTTTCGGGGAAGGGGATTTGAGACTCATGCTCTCACTTCCTCACATGGCTGCCTTGTGGTTAAACATTTTCTCTGCTGCAATCTCATCGTCTTGATGTTTGGCTTTCTGGGCGGTGGGCAAAAACGAACCTGGCACAGTAACAAGATAAAACCATCAGCTAAAGAGCATATTCTTCAATGGGTTGATATGATATTGTATTGCTGTTTTATTCCCTTTTCACATCAGCCACCATAGGAAGCATGACTTCCAAGTCTTCCAAGATCCTTTGGAGTCTCATCCCCATAAGGCTCTGTGCACCCTCTAATCCTTCCATCCCTTCTTCCACCTCTCACTGCATCTTCTGGAATTTATTATCAGAAAAATCCTCTGTGCCCTCAATCTCTTCTATAAGTGTTCTCTTCACCTGCTGCTTCTTGCTGGACTCCTGAGGGCACCACTCTTCTGGAAGTCCTCTTGGGTGGTAGCTATTCTCTCCCACGTTCCTCATACCATTGTGTTGTGAGGTGTGGCATGTGTTCCATCTTGCTCCACATTGTTGCTTCCAGGATGTTTCTCCCTCCTTCCTAATCTTCAGACTTTGAATATCATGCCATCACATATCCACTATCCTACTCCACTCCCAGGCTCAGACGTCTTCAGATCTCTGAGTCATTTCATGAAGACTTTAGCCCCTGGCTCATAGGCACTCTTTCCGTCACTATTCCTTCCCTCATTTTTGATGACTTCGGTATCCACATAGATCATCTCTCCTATATCCTGGTTTTTCAGCTCCTTAACTTCTAACAAAAATACTACCCACCTCGGTTAAACATTCTCGTGGTCCACCCTGGCCCTTGTCATTACCATCAACTGCATACTCCATTATCTTGATTTTAAGCATTTGAGTCTCTGACCATTTAAGCTCACTCCCACTAGTATCTAGAGCCAAAAAGTTTTGTTGACTCCATTGAGACCAACAATCCGTTGATCCTATCACCTTTTCATAGTTCCTCTCATCCCCACTCATGTCCCTACTTCTCTTCTTAGGTTCTGGAAGTCATCATAATCATTTCCTTACATAAATCCTCAACTTTGTCCCTCTTTCCTGTCTCCATACTCATCTAGTAAAACTTGAAACTGAATGAAATCCAGCTCTCCCTATCCTTCCCATGTGCATCACACAGTGAATGTGGCTGGGGAGAAATGAACAACTGTGCTGACTGGTGGTGCTGCCCAGCAATTTATAATTAGATTTTTCTGACTCACTACTCAAAGTGTGGTTCATAGTCCTGCAGCATCAGCATCAGAGAGATTGCTGGAATGCAGAATCCCTGTTTTGGCCCAGATCCACTGAATCACAGTCCACTTTTTAACAAGGTCCCCAGGTAATTCATGTGTATATTGAAGTTGAAAAGGATGCCCTAGAGGACTATTTAAGCCCTTTTTAGGGCCAGCCGTGGGGCTGAGTGGTTAAGTTCATGCGCTCTGCTTTGGCATCCCAGAGTTTCGCCAGTTTGGATCCTGGGCACGGACCTACCACCTCTGGTCAAGCCATGCTGAAGCGGCATCCCACACAGTAGAACTAGGAGGATCTTCAACTAGAATATACAACTATATACTGGGGGGCTTTAGAGAGAAGGAAAAAAAAAGAGGAAGATTGGCAATAGATGTTAGTCTCTGGACTGTGAACTTCTCAGGCGCTTTTCAGGTTTTTCCCCCCTTTTGGGTGGGACGGGATTACTAAAGTGGACTGAAATTGGATATTTCCCTCTCCCAGGTCGGTTAGGCTCTGATAATGCCCCAGCAGGTTAGCCTCTGATTAACTACTTTCTCCTGAGGGCAGCCCTTGTTAAGAAGAATAGAGTGCTCTGGCATATTTCAAAATGATTCCTGTTCCTTTCCCCCTGCCAGAAACTGGGAGGCTTTTCCTTCGATATTTACTGTGAGAATCTATTCAAGCTCCTGGATTTAAATCTCACAATATTGTGGGGACCCCCCTGTGATAGGTATCCATAGAGTTTCCCACTCTCGGAGTTGCCCACTAAGACTCCAGCAGTTCATCCATTACAGTTCAGGGTTTCCTACCCTGGCACCTGTTCCCTTGATGGTTTCCACTCGTGGGTCTCTGCTCCGCTAAACCATAACTCCCTGTACTCAGTTGTCTGTCTCTCCTATCTTGAGGGCTGCAATTTGCCCTGTGCCCTCACTTGTTGTACAGATCTTAGAAGAGTTGTTCTCTTTTCAGTCTTTTAAGCTTTTTACTTGTTGTTAGCATAGCGTGGTGACTTCCAATTTCCATATGTGTGTATCTGGAAGGGAAATCCGAGTGTTCATTTTTTGCCTTTTCAGTTGCCTAGTTAACACTTTTAATATTATCTTCTTCCTGATAAAGTAACTGCTAGAGCCCCAGCATCCACTCTTAGGTATTTACCCAAGCAAAATGAAAGCATGTACCCACACAAAGGCTTGTACATGAATGTTCATGGCAGCTTCATTAATAATAACCCAAAACTGGGAACAACTTAAATATCTATCAGTAGGGTAATGAATAAATAACTGTGGCTTATCCACAAATGGAATATTATTCAGGTATAATGGAATAAAATACTGATATACCAACAATATTGGTGAATTCCAAAAGCTAGTAAAACAAACCAGACATACTGTCTGATTCCATTTACATGATATTCTAGGAAAGACAAAACCAGAATGATAGAAAACAAATTGGTTGTTGCCAGAAAACTGAGATAAGGGTAGAGGATTAGAAAAGGATGTGAGGGAAATTTTGGAGGCGAAGATAACAATATTCTATATTGTTGATGATTATACAACTATCTATCTTTAAAACTAATTGAATTGTACATGCAAATTTTGTAAATTTGACTTTATGTAAATTATACTTCATAAACAAATTAGACCTCAAATAACAAGTGGAAATTGAACTTAAAATATAATTTACACTAGTTTCAAAAATATGAACTACTTAGGGATAAATCTCACAGAAGATGTGCAAAACCTGTACACTGAAAGCTACATAATATTGCTAAGAGAAATTAAATATCTAAATAAAAGGTGAGATAATTATTTTCACAGATTGAAAGAGTCAATATTTTATAAGATGTTGATTCACTCCAAATTTATCTATAGATTTAACAGAATTCCATAAAAAAAATTACTTGAGTTTTTATATGAAAAGACAAAGGATCTAAAATAGCCAAAACAACTTTGAAAAGAACGAAGTTGAAAGACTTACATTGCCTGACTTTAAGACTTATAGTGCTACAAAAATCCAGACAGTGTGGTATTGGCATAAAGATAGACAAATAAATCAATGGAACAAAATAAAGAGTCCAGGAATAGACCAACATATATATGGTTAATTGATTTTGACAAAGATGAAAAGGCAATTCGTTTGAGAAAGAATGGTCTTTTCAACAAATCATGCTGGAATATTTGGATATCCATATGCAAAAAGTGAATATTGATCCATATTGCACATCATATAAAATAGTTAATGCAAAATAGATCATTGACCTAACTGTAACACCTAAAAGTATGAAACTTGTAGGAGAAAAATCTTACTGACCTTAGGTTAGGCAGAGATTTCTCACACAGAATGCCATAAATGCAATCCATAAAAGAATTTGAAAAATTGGACTTTATCAAAATGAAGAACTTCTTCTGTTTGAAAGGTACTGTTAGAGAATGAAAAGACAAGAAACGGCCTGAGAGAAAATATTCACAAATCACGTATGAGTTCAAGTTGTGGAAGAAGACATTCTTGCGTTTTTTCTGACTATAAGGAAATGTCTAATTTTTCACCATTTGTTGAGGGGGTTGCTGTTTGTTCTTGATAAACACTCTACATGTTTAACAAATTTACTTATATTACGATTTTAATTAGAAGTTTTAACAAAACCAACTGATGAATTTTACTGAATTTTTCTTTTTTAAACGTGTTGATGAAACTTTTATCTGTTCGTACCTACCCACACTGGTTATTTACCCTACTAGCCATGTCATTACAGTAGGGCTTAGGGAAAGAGAGAGAGAGAGCCTCATAAATTACATTTTGTCTCTTTCACATTTCATAAATAATTTAATTCTGCACCAAAATAAACTGTTTAAATCTGCGATTTTTCTGTTAATGGAAGGTAGAAACCATGAAAATGCTCTCTTTTGTGTACTGCAGATCTTGAAGAAAATGTTTCTTGGTAACCCTCCCCGCCAAAGTAAAGCTTTTTATATCGAGAATCTTCCTAACTGAGAGAGATTATTCTTTAATGCCTCCGTGGCTTGTGCTATTAGTATTTTGAACAAAGACATCTACTTCCAGAAAGAGGTCTAAGTCTGCTTGACCATGGGTTGAGGTGAAGGCCAAAAATAATTCTTTTTCCTCCAGTGAAGCAATGCTAGAGACTCCTTGTGGAGAATTTCTGTGCTTTATGCAATCCATCATCAGCAAGGTAATTGTCAAAAACATGGTGGCCCTAAACAATTCCCAGGAATAATGTGGGATCATGGGCAGTACACGTCCCTCTCTGATGATGTAATTTGATGGTTCTTCAGTTACAGAAAAATCTATCTCCAGCCTTTGGAGAGAAAAGGTGTTCATGAAATGTTTGCTCAAAAATGTGTGAACTTAACTTTCTATTCCCACAAAATATGTGCTTTCTGAAATGGAAATAAACATGGTCCCACTCTCTGTTGGTGGATAAGAAGTACAACGGAAGACTGGAATATTAAAATCTCACTTTCTATGTCAGGCATGTCACTAGGTGTGACTCCTAAAGGTCCTCTCACTCATCAGGGAGCAAAATTCTGTTCTTTTCTTCCCATGATTGAACAAACAAGTATTGAGCAGTTTCAATGGACCAGGCTCTTTGCTAGCTCCTATTGAGCATACATTGTGCGACATGAATTAACATGTAACACTTGAGTTAACAGACTTCACTTTTTCTTTCAAAGAACTCAGAGTTGAGTGAGGCAGAGTATGACTGGCTTAAAGTTTCCCCATGACAGAGACAATAGAAGGAGTTGTGGACTTGATAATAGAGAAATCTTGCTCCTGTGAGTTCTAGTTTCCCCATCTATAAAATTGCAAAACTAAACTCACTTACTTAACAAGGTTGCAAATTTAGTATGCTTTTGGTGGTCTCTCATGGTTCTACGAAATTGAGGCGCTGCATCGAATGTTTTATCCTTTTTGGCAAACTGGCAAAAACTTCCAAGTTGAAAAGGCACATAGAATATGAATTTTGGACCCAGACAGTCCCGCATTGGAATCTGGCCTCTCTCATTAACCACCTGGGTGGTGTGGGTAAAGTTACTTAATCTTTTAAACCACATCAGTTTATGAGAATACTCATGACCACTTCCTAGATTTTGGGGGAGAATTAAATGATTTAAAGTATTCAAGTTATCTAGTGTAGTATCTCACACAAAAAATATGCTTGATAAATATTAGCTATTATTATGAACACCAAAAGAAGCCTATGGTGATGAATGGTAATTAGTCTTTGGGTGGTGGACATGATGTAGTTTCAACAGAAATTAAAGTATAATGATGTAAACCTGAAATTTATATAATGTTATAAATCAGTGTTACCTCAATTAAAAAAAAAGAGGTCTAAAAAATAAGACAATATTTTCTAAACACAAAACCAGTAATAAAGACAATTAATGTTCTAGGAATTCAAAGAAGGAATTGACCCAACACATTAGTTAGATTATTTTCTGTGATAGTGCTGTATAACAAGCAACTCCCACAATTTCAGAGGTTCAAAACAATAACCATTTACTTCTAGTTGATGAGTTTTAACTCAAATTGTGGTCCAGTGGGTCTGAGCTAAATTCAGCTGGATTGGGCTGGATTTCAGGCTTCAGTTTGGAGTCAGGTCTGCTTCATGGGTTTTCATTTGACTATCTGAATTATGCTCTGCTCACGGCAAAGATCTGAAGCTCCAGGAGGGCTGGTGGAAACTCCATACCTCTTAAAGTTTAACTAGGAACAGGCACCGTCATGCTTGCTCATATTCCATCGGCCGATATATGTCCCAAGGCTAAGCTCAAAATAAATGGAGTGGGAAAATATACTTCTTTTCCAGTCAACTTGGCAAAGTTGTGGAAGGAAGGCAAAATCAGGAACAAATATTGCACTCTTAACACTCTGAAGAAGGTCTCCCCAAAGAGATATGAACATGAATTCTACAGTAAAGATGGGATGTTCATGAAAAAGCAGAATGGAAGAATGAAGGCTTTTCAGGCAGGGAAAACAATGTCAGTACAGGTGCAGTTATCAAGTTCTTCATAGCATGTTCAGGAAAAACTAGAAGACAAGGTTAGCCGAACCAGAAGATTAACATTTATAAAAAGTGGAAGATGTTTGAATGTGGTATAGGCTATATTGCCAAAGACCTTGCTTAGCTAGTTGTACAGAGCACTAGCAAACCCTGAGTTGTATTGAATTACAAAGGCAATAGGGACTCATGGACTATTTTTGAGAAAGAAGATGACATATGGAAAGCAATATTTTAAAGGGTTAACCTGGAATTGGACCATAGGACATATTGAGCAGGAAAGATATTGGTGGCATGGACCCTGGTTAAGAAACAACTATTGTAGAGGTTTAGGGGATGAGAGCCTAGAGTAGATGTTTAGAGAATGGAAATAAAATAACCAAAAGTTCAAGGAAAAGACGGATAAGATCTTCTACAAAGTATGTCTTTTTTATTGCAGGTAACTGGAACCTAGTTTGGACTAACTCATGAAAACACAAATTTCACTGTAAGGACTTCGAGATACAGGCTCAAAGGTGAGGACTGGAGTTAGGTCTCGGAAAAACCTAGGACCGAGTTTTGAACTCCATCACATATTTTCTCCATTTCTTATTTCTGCTTTTTTTCTCTGTGTTTGCTAATTCTTATTTTTCCTTTCTCTCTTCAGTCAGGATTCCTCAACTTCTCCCACCATACGGTAGAAAATTCGGCCACTAACAGCACCCAAATTTCAGTCTAGACCTCTGGAAAGGAAATGATCCAAGTTCCTATTTCCCATGGATAAACCATGATTGGGACCATAGCTTGGGTCAGATTTCCACCTCTGGACCAATGAACAGTGGACAGAAAGCAGATATTGAATAAATATTGCAACTCCTTTAGCAACTGCGTAGGTGGCGGCAGGAGGCAAGTCAAATAGGGATGACAGACAGGCAGTCTGAGAGGGCTCTTCATGCTTGGTGACTGCCTATCTTTATAGGCAATGGAAGACAGCACAATCAAAAATGACTTTAAGTTTCGCGTCTGGGAGAATACTGGTAGCACTGAGAGAGATACAGAGTCTTGTGGCATTGCTGGGCTTTGGAGAAAGATTGTAAGCTTGCTTGAGGATTTGTCAATATTGAGACGGTCATGGAACATCCAGACAGAACTGTCCAGCAGACAGCAGAAGATGTGGAACTAAAACCGAGCAGAGTCCCAGTTGTAGTGTTAGTGTTCCCACGCTTAGAGTTGAGAGATCAAGCAACAAAACTGCATGAGCATGCACGGGAAGCAGAGCAGGTCAAGGATCAAACTTTGTTTAATATGGTCACAGGCAGGAGGCTGGAGGAGGACATGGAGTCAAAGAAGAAATGTCATGAAATGTAGGAAGAACATCTAGAATGTATGGTCTTAAAGACGAAGGAGGAAACTTTCAATGGTAGGATCAACAGAACCTAATACTGCATAAAAATTCAGGAGATTGAAGACTGAGATTTAGCCATTTAAGTAAAGTAAGCAGCAAAGTATTTGTTTTGCTTAGGATGTTCTCAGCAGCAAGTCATACAAACCTCTGACCTAGCTGGCTAATTCAATAAGCATATTTATTCTCTCAGATAACAAGAAGCCCTGGGAAGGGCAGCCACAGGCTATAAGCTATAGCTGCTCAATGACATCATCAAAGTCCCAGGTTCTTTCCATTACTATGCTCTGTCATCCTCAAGCTAGTCACAAGAAGGCTATTGAAGCACTAGGCATCTCATTTGAATGTGATCATGTCCAGAGAAGGAAATAGAATGTATCTTTTTAAAAGAAAGAAAATGTTTAGACTTTCCCTTGTGTGTCATTGGCCAGAAGAAGGTCACGTACCTACTGGCAAGAGGAATAGGACTACATGATTGGCTTAAATTGAGCTGGGAATAGTGTCAATTTCCCTAAGTACAACGCCACACAGAGAGAGTAGACATCTGAACAAAACTTGGACACTACTGATGAAGAAGAATGGAGTAATAGATTTCAAGTAGGAAACCAATATCACCTGCTGCTATTGTCTACTGGAAAGTTGACAGCCAAGGAGCATGTGGGGGTTAAGAGATTGGTGTGGAAAAGTTTGAAATTGATTTGTGGTAAATTCAGTAGAATCAAAATGGAATAAAGAAAATGCTTGTCATATGGCAGTGAAGGCCTGTTGAAGTTAGATAGCATTGCTCAGAGGACCTGATAGCAAAGTTTTAAGATATTGAATAAATTCAAGCCATTCATATTTACAGGAATTGTAGTCACTGAAGTTTCTGACAATAGTTTGGGGAAAATTCAGGAGCAGTGGAGCTTTTCCAAGTGTCCACAAAATTATATCTTATTTGTTCAGTTAGGAGGGCTTAGCTGGAACCTTTATTTGTCTTGATTCATGCTTATCTTATTGATTAGAAATCAGAAGATTCGTGAGAATTACAAGCACAATGTGGCAAGAAATCAAGTAAGTTGCCTTATTATTGAAGCTCACATAAAGATGATGAATGAGTGTTTTCTAGTATGCGGTTTTCCTCTGAAGAGATGTTATCAGCATAGTCAAAATGCCCTTGGGTTTCTCTCTGTACTGTCACTACATAAGCAGAATCAGCTGTCACTTTCTTTGAGTGAAACTCCTTGTTTTGTGGGGGTGGTAGTCAAGATATACCTGCCCAGCAGAGAATTCTGCTCTCCTGTCAGTAGTATAAAAGAGTATTTCAGAATTGTCTCCCTGGTCTGTTGAAAATTAAATTGAACTCAAGAGGATTGAGGATTTGACATGTTTGGAAACATAAAATCCAAACCATGGACTTGTCTGTTAAAATTTTCTTATTATTTATAATTTCCCTCCCAAGTTTCTTGGGTGGAGATAAGGATTGTAGTCATATGAACTTCAGATGGTACGACCATAAATTTCACTTGTGTTGTCTTTTTTACACAAACATTTGGAATCCTTCTGTAAAATCTTTTCTAATAACAACAGTAATGATGAAAAAGTGCTAGTCATCAGTTCAAAGACATCTTGCAGCCTTATGTGATGGCCAGAACACCAAGATTCATCCACTTGTACCCATGTCCCCTTCTAGTTGTTTCTTGCCTCAATCAGTTACATTCTTTTCCTTCTAGGGAACTAACGCAGCACAGTGCAGAAATTTCAGATGTATGCAACTGAAATAATTACAGTGAGCACAAACTCACTGTATGACTTGGTAATTGAATATATACAGTAGAATTAGCACTGGAGATGTGAAACTTCTCATTATTCTTCCAGGACATGTTTACAGAATCATCATGCTTATGCTTGACAGATGTTTGGTGTTTCAGTAATGAATCACTAAGAAATCAGGTATGAAAACGTAGATCTGAGTGACTCAATAAATCACACAAGGAATACATTTACCAGGAGAACCAAGTAAAATGAGCAGAAAAGGCCCCAGAGCATTTGGAATTTCTTTTAAACCTTATATTTGGTTTCCCTTAGGTCTACATTGGTTTCTTTAGATTCTTGCCATCTAGATCAGTGTTTATTTGTGAGGTGGCAATAATAATAAAAACTCAGGATATTTTCAAAGGTAGAAGTAGTGGTTACAGGATTCATATAATGGAAGCCATTTCAAGATGGTGGAATGAGCTCACGCTGTAGTATCTTTTACAAAAAAAGCCCTAGAAATGATAGAAACCAAAACAAATAAACCAATCAATAAATACATATGCTTGCAAATGGAAACTCTTGAAGGACCACAGACTGTGAAAAATTTCCTAAAGATGGAAATCAGATATTCTCAGGTTAAGGAGGAAAACCACAGCCCAGGCCATTTGTGGGAAAATATTACTGTGAAAGATAGAGGAAGGATCAAGAGTGATCCCTGCTGAGAGAGATAAAGAGTAGAAGCTGTGAGCAGCAAAATGATAAGGGACAAATGACAGGGTGATTAATTGGGAGTTTTAGGGGTAAACCTAGGGAGAAACACATCTCTGATTCTTCTCTATCTTGGGCCAGGCAACAACAACAGGGAATGTCATTGCTCCAGGTAGAAGCAGTGAGTATGGAAGCCTATATTTCAGAAACAGGGTCCTGAGTGGTGTGTGATACTCAGAAAGGACAATTAGAAGACCAGCCTCAGAAGCATGACACAGAGAATGCCCGTTCCTCACCTGTTCTCACTGAAAGCAGTGTGGTGGATCAACCAAGGCAGCAGCTCCTGCTTCCTCCTCCTCTCTAAGTGGACTACACAGCAGGAAATCTCAACTGCAAAGATGACCATGCAATCAAAAGTCACCAAACATTTAACTAAATCTAATATCATCTAAGGAGAAATCAAGCTTAACAAAAGGAAGAATTTATACCTAAGGAAATAAAGTTATTAGAGAAAAAAGGACTCATGTAGGGTTTGATCAGACTCCTATTCTGTGTAATTCTCCCAGCAATCCCTTTTTTGTCTTCAGACTAACTTCTGTCACGGAAGCAAAAGCGCGGCCATGAATTTCAGGCCTTATACCTTCACACCATACCATCTAGAGCAAGAGAATATCTGTATTCAAAAGTTTCTAGAAAACACCCTAGAGAGGCAAACTGCCTGGACCACTCTTGAACCAATTCCTGTATTCAGAGGACTATCAGACAATGACTGGATTAGCCTAGGAATACCTGAACCAGTATGGTGACAAAGGAGAGATTACTCCGATTGTCTCAGACCAATCAAGGCCTATTCCTGGAATTAGAGGTGAGGTCAATTTCACCCAAACCTCGTGACTACTACACAGTCAGGAAGGGGTAGAGTAGATGTTGGGGAGACAACAAAAATGTCCTGACAGTGACAAAAGAAATCTTGATGAATTCTAAAGAGCTCATATCAGTCAGGACATGCTCAATCATTTCATTTCCTAAAACTAGAAACATACATGGAAAAGGGAAAAACAAAACACTTTAGGGTAACTCAGGTTGTTTATTCCATTTTGATTCCATTGAATTTACCACAAATCTATTTCAAACTTTTCCACATCAATCTCTTAACCCCCGCATGCTCTTTGGCTGTCAATTTTCCAGTAGATAATAGTAGTAGAGGATATTGGTTTCCTACTTGAAATCCATTACGCTACTCTTCCTCATCAGCAGTGTTCAAGTTTTGTTCAAGTGTCTATTCTCTCTGCAGCATTATACTTAGGGAAATTGACCCTATTCCTAATTATGAGAACCATTAAACCAATCATGTAGTCCTATTCATCTTGCCAGTGGGCATGTAGGAAGGATATATCTCTCCACTCCACTAATGGGTTTGTCCATGTGACTAGGTGATCATTGGTCCAAGGAGAATATGGAGACATATAAAGGAGAACTAATACTAACCCAAAGCCTGGAGTCAAGCCCATCTTACCTGTAGCCTGAAGAACAGACACCTCAGACAATCCATGGACCCACTAGTGAGAAAAATAAAGTCTTGATATTATAAGCCTCTGGGTCTTGGAATGGTTTGTGATGAATAATTATTACAGTGACAGATGAATAATTCATGAGCCATAGAACTGGAAATGAACCTGTAAACTGGCTGGAAGTTTCAAACCAACCACCCAAACAGGAATAACTTGGATGTGAAAGATAGGTAGATGAGGTAAAAATGTGGATGGGTAATTACATAGCAGCTTTTGTAAACAGAGGGAAACTTTATAACTTCTCTACATCATTCCATTGCAATTTTACTTTAAAAAGTATTTATTGAGTACTGCCTGAGGTGGGCAGTTCTCTGGGTTCCTGGGGATAGAACAATGAACAAGATGAACATAGCCCTTGACCTCAGGAGCTCACAGTCTGGTAGAGGATCTGACACTGAACTAGATAGTCCAGTATTTAACTTTCTGTGTATATAAAACAAAAAACGAGCACAAAAACATAATGCTGCATATGTAACTTCCCACTTAAAAGTGAGAGACCCTGCTATCAATATCTATATAATGGTTAGAAATATGAGCTGTTCCTTGCAACCCTCTAGATGTAACTTCTCCTACCAGACGGTGGACATACACATCTAGTGAGGATAAAACACTTTCTAAAAATGAACTAGTTGCCCTTAGATTTCATCGTTGACAATTGTTCTGAAAACTTATGAAATTGAATTTATTATGAGCACATGCTGAAATAAAGAATGATGTTACTAACAGCAAACAGGAAACAGAAGGGAGATAGTTACTGAGGAGCACACAACACAGATCTGGCCAGTAGGCTTTGGCAATTTTTTTCATTTATGAGAAAGTGATACGATATTGAATATTCATAAGCTTAGATAAGTGAATCCTTTTGTTGGCATTACTTAACCTTTTCGATGACGATACTAAGATCCAGGAAAGAGAAATCATTTGTCCGTTCTAAGTTACCATAGTGAACCTGGGGTGCTTTATCAGCCTCTACATTGATCTATCTCTTCCTCCACCTGGTGAACTTCTACACATTATTCAGAGCCCTGACCTTGAGTTATCTCCCCACTTTAGCCTTTCTTGACCTTCACAAGTGGTATGAACAGCTACTTCCACTGTAATCTTGTAGAACTTTGGCATTTACTCTATCAAGCTGTACCATAATGTATTACTGCTGTTTGTCCAGGTATTTTTCTCCCCTGTTCCTCACCCCACTGAATTATGAGCTCCTTCTGGTCAGGAGTGGAATAAGGCTTACTTGTTACTATATAGCCCATACAATAGCTTTATTTGCTCTTGCTCTATCCCTTCAACAACCATATTTAATAACTTAGCTTCTTCAAAGCTGCTTGTTAGGAAGGGTAAATGGAGGCCATGCAAATTTAGGCCAATGGGAAGTCCTACTCATAACAAGAGCAAAATGAATGGGCATCAGGGTTTGTAAATCAGGGTATTATGCACGTGAGTGTGTGAATCAATTCTTTGGACTAGCAGTGCTCAAACCTGCCTGGTCAAAAGAACCAACTCTGGAGCCTTAAAATATCCAAATTCCTGGCACCAACCCCAAGGATTCTGATTCAACAGGCCTTTGGTGAGGCCTATACAGATGTATTTTTAAAACCTTCTATTGATTTTGATATACAATTGATTTGAGAGAATATGATCGAGAACTTGAACTCTCCAATAACCTAATAAAGTAAAAGCAGGAAAACTGAGGTCCAGAACTCACCAGGGACAGCAATTCCTCTAGGGTTTAACTAATACCAGTAAATTGACCTTAACCATTTCTAATATTAACTGTCGTAATATCCCAACAGCATTGGGTTTAGGGATTGCATGTTTTTTGAAATTTGAGTGGAATTTGACCTGCCCCTAAAAATCCTCCCTGGGGACGTGACATTCTGAGAACTTATCCATCCGCTTAGTAGTGGTTGTTGAACCTTGTATGTGGTGTATGCTCAACACATGTGGCTCCATCCATTGAGTGGGATTTGAGACATTCTAAAGTTTTCTCGGTTAGCTCTTTATTTCAAATGGAGACAGAAAACATCATTGTTTACTTTTCCTACTGTGATGCTTTTTTTACATATTAAGTTACTTCAGGGTAGTTTGAGATACCAAAAGGATGAAGAAATGGTTTCAGTAATCAAATACAACCAAGATTTAAGTGGATGAAACAGTTATTATGTTAGCCAGGCTTCTTTTATTGAGTGAAACACAACTAACTATTTTAGGTCAAGAAGGGCTATTTCCTGGCCAACGTGCACATCATGTGGTGAGGACAAGTCTTATAGATGACTGCAACCTGGAACACTAATACCCCTAGAAGGCTCTCCCTTTCTCTTCTCTCAACTCTAATCTTTGAACAGTCTTCTTTCACAATAATTCGAATGTGCCTTCCAGCAGGCTTCAGACTCCCATTTATTTGCTAAAGAATGGAAACTCAGCCTCTCTGAACCCAAGATCCCAGGGCTAACTGGCCAAATTTAGGTCAGAGGCTATCCCCAGATGAAGAACTATGGCTAGTGAGGCAGAGCCCTGGGATCATATAAGTAGAATAAATGCTTCCCAGGAGAGGGGAGGGGAATGTTCTAAGAATTCAAAACAATAGAAGTCCAGTACAGATACGAAAGTTAATGGTTATAATTATTATACTGTGATTTGTGTGTTGGTGTGTATCTATATCTATCTGTATCTATTGCCATAGAGACTGGAACAACTGAGTAGAGGTGATAAGGGGGAAGAGGTTTCATAGAAGAGGCAACATCTGAGTTAGTCTTTAAGGATCACTAGAATTTTACTAGGCAGGCAAATGGGAACAGCGTTTGCAAAAGTATTAAGTATGGAACAGCATGGTACGTGTGGGCTAAAGCAAGATAGGTTAGATTTTGATGTAAGTTAGAAAGCAGGCTGTATCTATGTTACTGCGCTACATTTGTTTTTGCCCACCTCCCAGAAAGCCAAACACTGAGATGATGAGATTGCAGCAGAGAGAGAGTTTAATCACCCGGTGGCTATGTGAGGAAGTGAGAGCATGCATCTCAAATCTCCCTCCCTGAAAATAAGGACTCAGGGATATTTATGGGATTGGGGGGGCAAGGTGGTCTGAAATGTGGAGAGAGGTGATTGGAGGTGAGGAGAGGTGAAGTAATTGATGATGTGTGCAAGTGTATTCAGACTACATGCCTCTTCATAGGACACATGCTCACAAAATGGCAGTGTGAGTATGATCTGAGGGTGGCTTTTAGCCTCTTGACATCAAAAGGTCACCTATGGGACATCTGCATGGGCCCAGTTGATGAATTGGTGGTCTCAACCAGCCTGGAGTGGACAAAGGGGTTCTAATTCCCGAAAAACAGCTCACACACCCATTACCATGGTGACCCAGGCTCCAGGGAGATGTTACCTATAGGAGCCTAGTGGGAGTCAAATAGCATATTGCCTGAACAGCACGGTTAACAATGGGTGGGTTAAACAGCTAAAAGCTATAAGCAATAATTGCAAAAAGGAAAAAAAATCTTTAGTTCCTAGCTACTTAATCATCAATGGCTAACTGTTTGCCAGTCTCAATGCCCCCATTCTTTGGTCATTCCTCATTCTTGAAGGATTTGGGGTGACAACCTATCTAGCTACTTCCTGCTGAATTGGGGCATAGATCCAGGTTAGAGGGATAAAACTGTTTAGCACCCATTTGGAAATATTCTCTTGTTCCTGGTTTCATGTTGACATGTTTGTATTATTAGGATTTTGTGTCTTGCTCAACAGTTTTGGAACATCTAAAAGCACATGTTATAATCAAGTGTCTGACCAGAAGGATAAGAAGTATAGACAACCCAAATTTTACAGCCCTTGAAAAATAGACCTAATCCCAGTGGGGATCTCCATCTGATCTCCAGGTAGGGGCAGACATCTGGTCTCAGTTGCTGATAGTCTTCTGTTTTACTGGATAGCATCAGAGACTGGAGCAATGCCCTATACGCTGATCTTTCCATTGTCATTGATAATGGCTATCAGCACAGACTCTCTGCCTGGGGGTCATCACATTCCTAAGGAACTCAGAAATTATCAATTTACAGCAGCTGAGAGGGTCCATAAAATCTATAGTGCATGTCTGGGTTGGTTAATCAGAGGTCATTCAAAGTTACTATATGATTTCTTTTTTACAATATGGCTTCCCTTATGTCAACCTTGTGTTGAGTGGTATCAAATCCTCCCGCTTGCTTCCACTCTTATTCCTCCCCAGGAAGAAATAATATGTGTAAACCAATATACATGTAGCAGTCACTGCTTTCTCCTCCATGGTAGCTGAAGACGCATGATCACAGGCTTCAGCGAGTGACAGGGCTTGCCTGCCACCCAGTGCTTGCATTACAAGTGATGAGAAAGTATCTACAGTGGAGTGTCCTTTCTTATCCAGGGTCACCTGCAACTCCACTGGGCCTGGGGTATATGTGCTTTCACTTCTTGCAGGGCCTTGTCTTCAATCCTTGCAGTTTCTCTTTCAATAACCCCTTGTCCTGCATACTCTTGGCAAAAGCAAGGAAAATTTCAGCCTAGAATTTTGCTACATCTAAAATATTCATGTTCTCTCCCATACAGGAATCCTTTCCTAAAAAGACATTATCTATTATGTGGTGCTAAATGATTAATTATTGTATTCCATGTCTTTTGTGAAATGTGCCTTTTCTGGCCAGTAGGGGAAAAAAATGATGTGCTGAATGACTGTTAGGACAAGACTTCAGATGAGCAGTGAGGAAGCAAGTAGTATTTATTGAACATCTACTATATGCTGTACTCTGTTGTATTAGACATACCTAGTCTTTACAACAACTGTAGCATCAATATTATCCATGATTGTAGATGGGGAATCTGAGACTTGGAGAGAGATTCAGTAACTTGCTCCAAATCACACAGCCAATAAAAATAGAGCTTGGTTTCAAAACTAGGTTGGTTTTGTTCTAAAGATTAAGTTCTCAGCCACAATGTTAAGACACAGAAATACAGTATTTCATTTAATTCTTATGACATTTTTGGGTGGCAAACACAATTATCTCCACCATTTTAAGTCATGTCACTATAAAAATTCATATCATAGTTCAGATGATGTTGTATTAAAAAAGGATAACATGTTTTCCACAATTGCTTGGAAATATACAACGGAATTGTTATTCTTGTTCAACAGGGCTGTAAAAAGGTGTTTTACCATGTTTTTCTTATCTTTAAAATCAAGGTGGAGAAACAAAACTGAAATTGGCTTTGGAAATTGTTTAGAAAGGCTCATAGCTATTATCCTTGCTGGATAAATCAAGGGAACTCATGTTTTGAGGTTAGGTCCCCTGAGGACTTTTTTCTCATTATCTTCACATTCATCCTCCCATCCAGGACACATGAAGTTTCTTCTCACATTTTTTTTCCTTTTTCTCCCCAAAGTCCCCTGGTACATAGTTGTATATTTTTAGTTGTGGGCCCTCTAGTTGTGGCATGTGGGATGCCGCCTCAGCATGGCTCAATGAGCGGTGCTATGTCTGTGCCCAGGATCTGAACCGGTGAAACCCTGGGCTGCCAAAGCAGAGGGAGCAAACGTAACCACTTGGCCACAGGGCCGACCCCTCTTCTCACATTTTTTGCATATCTGAGATTTTCTTAAGCACCTAAGAAGGTAAGAGGTAGCCACTCATTTTACCAGGGACTCTTGGGATTTCTCCTTCTAATTGTTCTTCTTGGAGGTGGAGAGTTTCTCCTAATAAGACATGGTTCCCCAGGATTCCAGAGTTGGACTCAGGACTCTTTCAGACCTAGCTCTCAATTCACACTCTCACTAAGCCTTTATAGAGTCTACTGTCCTCACCCGCCCCCCGCCACACACACACTGTTGGCTTCACCTTTCTCTATGGGGTTGTAATATGAAATAAACCTTGGTTATGATGTGCTTGTCAACTGTTGAATTCCTCCAGAAAAACCTGTTTATCAAGTGAAGCTGGCTAATCAGATTTATTAGAGCAAAGGAGAACATCATATTGATAGGCTTAGTTGTGTCTCAGAAGGGAAGTCAGGGCAGGATATTTATAGGGTTTAGGTCCCGGGCTGGGTGAATTTTAGGTGGGTTTGCCAGCCAGGGAACTGGTTGGGTTTGGGCAGTTTATGCTATGGCTTTGGATCAGTAGACACTGGGAGATGAAGGAGTTGAAGCAAATCTTGTTGAGCAAGCTGGTTAGTATTGACCACTAAGCTGTTTTGGTTAGTCACAGTCTTGTCTTTAAGGAGCAAGTATTTCCTAGAGTGAGTATTTTCTCTTGTTCTCAGTATGACTGAACATAGAGAAAGGAAAGTACACCAGATTCCAGTATTGTTTAATATTGGGACAGGAAAGTATGTTGGCTTTAGTTATCAATAATATATTTTATTCATTTATTTATTTTACCTACTGGTATACAGGCATGACAGAGTGATACTGAGTCACTTGGTTAGAGAAGTGTTTCCTTTTTCCTCTTTCTTTTAATAATTCTGATCACATCAAGGAGAAAGTCAATCATGTTCATTTAAATAATCTCCCATCCAAAATCATCTTGCATATTTCTGGTAGCATGAGTTTCACATTTTTTGAAATACCACCAATATTTCTCAGTGGGAAATAAGGAGAACACAATTTGATATTGCTCACTCTAATGTTATCTCCTTACTTAAAATGGTTACAGAAAACTCAGACTGCATAGGTTGGGTTAATGAAAAGCAAATACAACTAATGATGAATTCTGGGAAAACACTTAATTTCCTTTGCACAATTTTAAAATTCTGGATTTATTTTATTTTCTTTAATACCTTTTTCTTTTCTAGAGAAAATGTTAAGTCAAGCTAAAGTCAGATAAATGTAATGTAAGTCCATTTAAGCTATTTTCTGTGTTAGGAAATGGATAACTTGGTGATTTTAGTGCCTTCAAATGTTCAGCTTAAAACTCCCACTTTTTGAAACAAATTAAATTAGATTAATGTATCCTTCATAGAATAAGTGTAATTCTCAATAGAGGGCAAATTTTGTGTTATACTTTCTTTAGAAAAAAACTTGTTTCAATTTTAGAAGAAGAAAGGACAAGGAAATATTGAATTCTGTGGAAAAGGTTGTAGATCCCCAAAGCCACTTTTACATCATATTGTGATTATGAAACTTAACTTGTAATTTTTTGCAAGTCAAAACATTCCTACAAAATATTTTCCAGAAAAGTTACTCAAAAAAGCCAACTTCTTTTGGACTCCAATGCTGCTTGAATACTAGTTCACTAATGGTGAAGAAAGGACCCCACCCTTCTCCTGAAGCGAAATAGGTCTCCTTTCCTCCCTTGGGATTTTACTCTTGGTCAAGAAATAACATCTCAATTAATAAATCTTTGTACACTGAGGGTGTATGGACACCACATGAGCAAAGATTCCGCTGGGGCCAGGCACAAATGTGAACTGGAAGTATATTTTGTGCCCGAGACTCCAGCTTCCTGACCTTCCAGCCCATAACATCACTGTCTGTGGTTCACTCTTGTAGCCAAATGCACATTCGCCATTAAAGCTTGGACGGGGTCCAAGACTCACCAATAGTAAAGGATGAGCCTTGGGTTGTGTTGGGAGTTCATCTCAACCAGGGAAACCATTCTTTGGCATCTTGAGGTTTTTTTCTGATTATGTTCTAGAAACAATGCTGGGTAGAGTACGGGAGGAAGAACTTTTCCTCTACCCATTGTAGGTCCTTCTGGCTGGGCTATTACATGAGACAGACTAACAGGAGAAAATCGAACAAAGCTTTATAACATGTGTATATGGGAGAAACCCAAGAAACTGGGTAACTTGCCAAAATGTTGGAGGCTCTCATCTTAAACACCATCTTCAGCTAAAGACAAAGGAGGATGTTGGGAGTAGTGTTTTTGGACTTCAAGGTGGAGGAAGGCAATTTACATGGAGATGGTGATGTAAATGGACCAACTACAGACAATGTGACCTGAGAGGCATGATTTACACTACATTACGGTTATTGTATGGTATTAGCTCCTTCCTCGAACATGCCCTTCTATTTTTAATTGTTTTAGGCCATGTGGGGGGGGGGGTGCCAAAGTTTCTTTCAGAGTCTTCTGTACTCAGAAATAGTGAAGTCAAAGAGACACATTTTGGGGTGGCCAATTTGGATCCCCTACAGTCCTGCCTTTGAAAATTTAAGAAGTTTCACAGTCCTTTGAAATTTAAGAAGTTTCATAGTCCATAAGCTCAGTGGTAGATTGTTCTATCTCTTTGAAAATCTTTCTTAGTCCTGATAATAGATTGGTCCAGTTAAATTCATTTTAGAAGGTGGTGATGCAGGTGGGCTCCCAAAGTTAGGCCTATATTGTGGAAGCAAGTAATCAGGCATTTAATAAGAAGTATTTCTAAGGAAATAAAAAGGAAAATAAGGGGCCGGCTCCGTGGCCGAGTGGTTAAGTTTGCGCCCTCCGCTGCGGCGGCCCAGGGTTCGGATCCTGGGCGCGGACATGGCACCGCTTGTCAGGCCACGTTGAGGTGGCGTCCCACATCCCACAACTAGAAGGACCTGCAACTAAGATATACAACTGTGTACCTGGGGGTTTGGGGAGATAAAGCAGAAAAAGAAAAAAAAAAAAGATTGGCAACAGTTGTTAGCCCAGGTGCCAATCTTAAAAAAAAAAAAAAAGTGTCCCCTGTAGAAAGGAATCACAGAAAAGCTTTGTTCCTTCTACTTTAAAAAAAAAAAAAAAGGAAAATAAGGTTAATGTTTGGAGCAAGTTATAAACCAGTTTCTAAGCTCAGAGGACAGCCAGTTAAGAAGATTTCTAGAAGTCAGTGTCAAAGCATCTTTTGCAGCTTAAAATGTCTCTGATGATGTCATTGGACATTCAGGTATCTTTCTGAATGGCTTACACAGCAACAGACATGAATCTCTCTTAAGTTTATATTAAATTGTCCAGCTTTAGTTTTCAAGGCTTCAGGAACAAGGGTGGTTTCAATTTCCAGTGATTTCAAATAAAAATGATGGAAAAACTTGAAAATGTTAGTTTGGAGATTTGTAGCCAGATATATCAGGAGATTAGGAGAATTTAGGATCCAGTTCAGTTCACAGGTAGAAAACAAAACCTCAAAGACAATTAAAAAAACTAGGATCTAATATCCACAAATGTCTATTATAGTTTTTATTGAAACATATTTTTTCTCTCCAAAATCACCCTCAATTTTCCCAAAGATAGCCAAATTAAGACTAACCGGTTTGCAAAATAAGTCTACTTTCAATAAATTTGGCCCAATTATTTACATAAGTGCAGCAAGAACAGCAATTGGTCATATAGGCTCTTTTAAATCTACTTTGCTGGAACATATGATAAGGAATCTCAGATTGAACTTATAAGGCCTCTCAAGGCCAGGAAAGCCAAGGACTTATCAGACAGAGCCTCTGATACTTACAGATTTGAGTGACTTTCTCTCTTCTCTTGAGGTTCCCCAAAATATTGAGGTTCTTCGCACTTGCCAGATAAGTCACCTTTCTTACTTACCCAGTAAGGTTGCTGGGAAATCTATAAAGAAGGTAATATTTTATTGTGGCTTTATTCCATAAAGTCCAATCTCTGTTTCTCAAAAGCTGTCTGGTCATATCTGAGTCTATGCTTGTTTCTCTCAAATATGACATTCCAGTCAAAGCTTTGGAAATATAACCAATATTTCCAACGTGTCCTGTTATAAAGAGAACAGATTCTTATTGAACTTATGCAAATAACTGTATTGCCATGAAAATAACAATACTTACTCACTAAGAGTTTCCAAATTTTGGAGGGATAAGGTAGGGAGGAAAGATAAATGTTTCAATTTTGTTTACAAAAGTATAATTTACCAAATTGCTATAAGTCATAGTTAGCTTGTGAGAAGAGAGAAAAAGATTTTTTTTAATCTGAAAAAATAAAACATTAAAAAAAATCAGCAATATTTTAAATGAAAAGTCATAAAAATTATAATCATTTTCATCAGTTCGTTCAGTTCCATGAAATCAAGTCTTGATATTGATCTTTTGTTGGCAGTTTCCTGAAGCCATCAGTTTCTCTGTTAGAATTCTGTAATTTTTTTACCCAGTTCTGTTTTATAATCTGAAAGTTTGTCAGAAACCTGTATTTTAGAATAAGTGTGAGAGTCTTTTTCATGAATCTCTAGAATTGAAAACATTTGTAAAAGTAGAGTAAAACAAAACTGTCTGTAAGTGACAGAAGACTTAAAAATGAGAATTGACAAAGAAACTTGGTTATTTCTGTGGCATACAACACTTTAAGATAATAACTAGAATTATGACTGATAACCAGGAGAGATCAGAATTTTAGGAAATTTACATAATTTTAGAAACACTTACATCAATAACATTTACCCACACACTATCACAGGTCCCTATGAAACAATGCTTAGTTATCCCTTTAACCGTGGTGACAATTAAAGAATTTTAGGCAAATGCAGAGAATTCAATAGCTATAAGAAAAACCTTAGCACCTGTGATTTAAGACCTGATTAAAACAATATAGGAAATTTATTTTGATAAAATACAAAATCCTTACCCTTCTGGTAGACTACTCAAAGAAAAAAGCTTTCATAATCTCTTTACCAAGAGCAGATTAAAATTTCAGGAAAATTATCCTTTTAAGAGGGGGAAAAAAGCAAATTCTAATTTTGCGCCAGCTAACTTTTGATACTAAAACTTATTTATTTAAATTCATTTTAATCTTAGTCAACTTGACCATGCACAAAATTCTTTCTTCAGAATTTCTTTCACAAACCTTCTATAACTTTCTTCTTACATTTAGAATTTGTCATATGTCTACTTTTTTCCTCCTACTACTTTAGGATAAATTTATCTTTCTTAATGAAACAAGCAAAAATATTTCTATTCTTTATACTTTCTTTACTGAAAACATACATCTTACTTTCCTTGAATACAAATATATTTTCCTTAATTTTCAGTAGCTTTAATCACATAGTAAAATTTTTTAACCCTTAGAAACCTTAATTTTTATGTAAAAACTAAGAAGTTAGCAATTATAAACTGTCTTTTACATTAGCATTCTGTGGCTTGGGAAATTTATAAACACTTTTCTTAATTTCTAGAAAAGTGTCACTTTATAGTACAATCTTTTAACAAAACACAAGACATATTTACCAATAGACCCAAAACACCTTTTAGTTTTCCTGTAATAAGAGTCCAAAAGTAGGTAAACCTATATTTAATAATTAGTACCTAATATTTTATCTTATTTCAAAATGATCTAGATACTCAATGAATTTTCATCATTTAAATGAACCTAGCAAAACTTCAAAGTTTCAAGTTACCAAAGAGATTTTGGAAGTTATTAAAAGAATTCCATAAGATATAATTATTGCTAAAAGTTTAATCTCTTATTTACATCTAAATTACTTGTTTCCAACAATTATTTTTAGATTACTCATGAAAACTTCATGAGACATTAAACAAAATTAGCTATCATTCATTGTTATTTTCTTGACAAATTTGTAACAGGAATAACATGAGCTTATTTTACTAGTAAACCCAGGCTGCATGTCCGCATCATATCCAGTGCTGATAACTCTAAGGACATGCCTATTTTAATCAAACCAATAAATTTAAACAAGCTTTTATTTATCAAAGATTATTTTATATCACATTAGCTTGAAAGACATGTAAGTGCTTATTTTAAGTCAATTAAACAGAGCTCTTGATTTTGGCCATACCATCCAGAGGTAAAATATCACACATATATAACATACATATAGACACGCATAAATACACAGGTAGACTCACACAAAGATGTTCAATTTTTTTTTCCTTTTTCTCCCCAAAGCCCCCCTGATATGTAGTTGTGTATTCTTCATTGTGGGTCCTTCTAGTTGTGGCATGTGGGATGCTGCCTCAGCATGGCTTGATGAGTAGTGCCATGTCCATGCCCAGGATTCGAACCAACGAAACACTGGGCCACCTGCAGCGGAGCATGCGAACTTAACCACTTGGCCATGGGGCCAGCCCCAAAGATGTTCAATTTTTGTTATGAATCAGGTGCAATACAAAACTCACTAGTTTCTGAGAAACATTTGCATTTCAAAGAATGGCTTGCAGGTCCTAGAGAAGATGGGAGCAGAAAATTTACATCATAAAGGCACAGAGACAACAGTCAACTTTTCTTCAAGATGGAATTTTTGGGGCATATTTGGCTTATCAGTTTCTACTGTCTTTATATCAGGGAAATTTTTAATTTAGGAGATGAATCAAGGATTTCTAACTTCTAAAACTTTCAGGACAATGTATCACACCTTTAAAAGACTGTACAAAGTATTTAACAAAGGCCCTTTTTCTAAGTGTACAACTTAACCCTAGACCAATTTACCTTGGCATTGGGGGGGAGGGGGGTGCACTTTTATTATCCTTTTTATTAGCACCTGATATGAGCCTCTAATTTTTATCTCATCCTTGTGGGCTTAGGCAGCCCTATTAACTTCCCCTTTGTAAGTTCAATCAACACCGTCTGAAGGGAAGATTTATATGCTGCCTTACAGTCAGGCAGGGGAAATGTCCCCCAGTGAGTCACAATGTTTATCCCTACAATACAATCTACAATACAATCAGGCAAAAAAGAAACCCAACTCTTATACCTCTAATCACAGTTTACGTTAGGACTTTATCAATAAGTCTTGGTCTTATAATTTTGGAAGGGGATGCATTCTCAGTCAGACATTTTAAAACATACACAGGCAAAGTTGATATAAACTCTTTATATAAAATCAGCTCAAACATTCCAATCTTATCAACATTTATACTTCTTATCAACATTTATACTTCTACATTTTCTCAATTTAATTATAACCTGAGTCAGGGTCTTAAGGCTAGTCATTGTTTTATTTTTTTAATTTCTTTTTTAATTTGGCCTTTTCATAGGTATCAATAAAAGTTATGATGAGAGTTCTCATGAATATTTTTTTCCAATTTAAATGATCCATTGTCTGGCCACATTGACAAGTAGAATCTTAACAGTGACTCACAGCAATAAGCTTAACCATGGGTGCAAGAGGCATCCCCAAAAGAGATCCCGAAGGTTCACTCTCAAAAATAGTCTAAGAAAGCAAAGGCATTGTGCAAAAGCAATGAAGGTTCAGGCAACAAAGGCCCCTTTTGAAAGCAATTAGGACCCCTTATGACAAACTTCCCCAAGAGCTGACACAGCTGGACAAAGAGAGTGTGTTCTGGAACCCCAGTCTACTTGACTGGCCACCAAGATGTGTGCTGGTAGATGCATCATCCGGGTGGCAGAGACCAGAAAGGTCACAAAGTCAAGCTCTCAAGACACAGAACAAGACAAAAGAAAAACCTCATCTTATATGGACATTAACAGCTTTGGCTAAGCCTTGGGTCTCTTGGAGCCAGAATAATAGCTAGGAGGGAGGTGCCACGGTGTTGGGGATTGTGTGTGCTTTACAGAGTACCTTGCTGTTGCTTGGACATATTCTTGAAGTTGGCAGGGGGATCTGTGTCATCTACCCTGTCCCATGACTAATTCATCCTTTCATGGGAGGCTTCTTGAGGTAATGAGCATCCTAATGGCTCTTAGCTGCTCAACCTGCACCCATGAAATTTGTAGACATTTTGGCTTCCAAGATGCACTTAGCAATAGCTTTCACCTTATGTGCATATTCCCAGACAACAGGCTTATAGAGATGCCTGTGTCTTATGACAAATGACAAAAAGACAGAGACAAGGAAAAACACTATCTCTGGGAGGAAAAGGATCTACAACCAACGACTACTCAACCAAATCCTAGAGTCACCGAGTCCAGGAAGCTAGCTTCACCAGTATTTTCTCCTGCTAATCTAAATGTAGAAAATCAAAAACCTCACCACTCTCACTTCCATTGGACCCTGTAGGCAGAGATCTGGGAGACTGATGTGGTAAGAACTCTTGCCTCCTGTTGGCTCTTGTCAGGGGTTCAGGATCTCTCCACTGCAGATGTCCAGGAGCAAGCAGTGTCCAGCCAGTGAAGTTTTCTCTGTCCAAGTGGCCAAACTGTAGAGGAAGAAGAACATTTCCTCTGCCCACTCTAGGTCCTTCTGGCTGGGCTATGAATTAAGTTTACACGAGACAGAATAACAGAAGAAAATCAAACAAAGCTTTATAACCTGTATACTTGGGAGAAACCCAGGAAACTGGGTAACTCACCAAAATGGCAGAGGCTCTCATCTTAAATATCATCTTCAGCTAAAGACAAAGGAGGGTGTTGGGGGTAGTGATTTGAGACTTCAAGGGGGAGGGAGGCAATTTACATGGAGATGGAGACGTAAATGGGCCACCTACAGACTGTGACCTGAGAGACACTTTTTACGCTACATTACAGTTATTCTGTGGTATTAGCTTCTTCCTGGAAGGAAGCTTAAATAGAAATAAAATAAATATAGAATATTTAATGTTCTATAATATTTATAATTCTATAATAAAAATAGAAACCCTTCTATTTCTAATTCTTTTAGGCCATTGTGGGGCGGGGTCCAAAGTTTGTTTCTGTTCTTAAAAATAGTCAAGCCAAAGAGATACATTTTTGGATGGCAAATTCTGATCTGCCACCACTGTGATGTACAAAGCGCATGGCCCCCCATCTCCTCCCACCATTCTGCTTTTATTGGGTTGTGCTGGTGGTACTCATTACTTCTCCTGGGGGATTGTTGAGGAGGGTCATGTTTGACAATCAGAACAGTTCTGGTGGGTGGTGCCAGGTGACACCCACAGCATACCTCTCCACCCCCAACACATACACAAAAGGCAAACCTCAGGATTGAGAAGCCAGGCGAGGCAGGTTTCAGGGCTCTGAGGCCCGTGGTTCAGGCTGAGGCATCTTCCCAAAATTGAACAGAACTGTCTTCAAATTCAAGATTTCAGGGTGTTCTGTGCAGAACGCCCTGTAATCCTGACTGTACCAAGTGGATCCTGGAAGTCCAGGACACCTTTGGCTTAGAGCAAACCCAGTCTTCTGAGGAAAACCATTTTCCCCCTTATTAATCAAAAACAAACAGAAAACCAGTTATTAGTTTATACATATTTATGTTCTCTTTGTTAAAAATAATAATAAAAGGAAAAAGCCCTGACAGCCCTCATTCAACTTCCTTCTCTCCATCCTTGCAACCTCATTCCTTCGGAGACATACTTGGAAACTCGCTAATTAACTTCCTCAGAAGCAGTCCCAGAACCCAGAGCCTGGTGCCCGGGGGGCCTTTGCTGGGCAAGGGGGAGCTCCCATCTCTCCTGTTTCCTCTGTGCCTTTTAATAGACTTTCATCAATTCAGCATCTCTTCACTGGCAGCCTGAAGAAGCTGAAGCGGTACAGTGATAGACTGAATTCAACTGCGCAAGCTAGGAACACGTTTTCATCGACAATCTCATGTCCCTGAAAATGAAACAAACATAAAAGGTGAGCCATTCGTCTAAGAACGGGCAATGCTTCCTGAGTTCTTCCAGGTGATCTATATGCTAAATTACATCTTCAGTTTCGTTGCCTCCTCCATTGGCCAACCCTGCCCTTCGTGGACGCTGCTGGAGAGAACGGCTACCTGCCCTTAGCATAGGTGCTCTCTCTGCGCCCCACCTCCCGCTTCCCACAGGATTGCCCCACTTTGGGAATTTTCTCTGGTTCTCCGTAGGCTGGGTCTGCGGAAACCGCTGAGAAAACCCTTGGAGCTACATGACGAGTCCTCAGCCCAAGCAGCAGCAGTAACCTCGGCTGCGCAGCCAGCACATCACAGTTGCCCTCGGTTTCTGAGAAACTCCGCTTTCTCAAATTCCTTTGGCGGCCCACGGCTTCCCTGAAATTGGCTGCAAGCCGCTGTGCACAAAGCCAACAGGCAGCTGGAGCGTCCCGGGACACTCAGAAAAACCGCAGGGAGTTGAAAGCCCCAGGCCGCAGGGGAGAGCCAGGCGCAGGTCAAGGGGCAGTGCCGGCTTAAGAGAGCCCCGGGCGCGCTCCTCGGGCCACCTGCGGCTGCGGCGAGGCCCCGCCAGCCGAGGCGCGCGGGCAGGGCGCTCTCTGAAGAGCTGGGCGCGGGCTCCAGGGTTCTGAGCGTCCCCAAACCCGGGGAGAGTTCGGTGAGTGGGAAGTGCCGGGGCTTGGGACCAGAGGCGGGCGGAGGATGGCGCTGAGGGCAGAGATATGCAGGTGTGAAGAGGCTATTACCCTGCCGGTGATTTTGTACCGGTAGGAGGTAGGATGCACTAAAATTCTGGGCTGTAAGGACTTTTGCAAATGGTTGAGACAAGGCTCTTAAAGGCTAGACTGTTAGAATTGGAAAGACGATAGAGCAGTGCTATTCGAAATGTAGCCCAAGGACTAGCACTATCACCATCCATTAAGACCTTGTTCGAAAAGCAAATTCATGGGCTTCACCTTAGAGCTGCTGAACCAGAATCTCTGGGAGTGGGGCCCGGGAAGGTGTGTTTTAACAAGCCCTCCACTGGACTGTGATGGAGCTCGAGGTAGATAACCACTGCTTTAGAGGTCGTGTAGTCCGACGCTTGGCATTAGATACTGGGGTATGTTCAGATACAGAAACACTCATGGTTTGTGGGAATTGCTATTCTGTTGCAGACTGTGAACTGTGATGGTCCAGATTTCCTCAAAACAACACTCATGGCTTTAGCAAACGTTTTTGAGTTTCCACTATGTACAAGGCTCCAAGCAAGGTTCTTTCAAAGGGAGGGAGGGAGTCACATGCTCTTGGAATCTCCGAACTGGTGCCATATTATTTCTTTAACCAGATCTTTGTAATTTGCGGTACCTCACATTTATTTTGGGTTTTGTTATTTAAATGTTCCTTCTGAAGTTAATTTTTTGTTATTGTTGTTAACCCAGAATGCCAGATTCAATATTTTGGAAGAGATGTATTTACTTTGTGAGTTCTGAACAAAAATCCCTAAGAAAAATTCACATTGACTAGACGTATTTTTTAATCTTTGTATTAAAATTTACTTGATACATTTTATGAGTAGAATAAATAGGGATTCTGAAATTTCTTTTTTTTCTGCTTTTTTCTCCCTGAATCCTCCCAGTATATAGTTGTATATTTTTAGTTGTGTGTCCCTCTAGTTATGGCATGTGGGACGCTGCCTCAATATGGCCTGATGAGCGGTGCCATGTCCACGCCCAGGATCCCAACCCGGGAAACCGCTCACCGAAGCGAGCGGGTGAATTTAACCCCTCCGACACCGCTGGCCTGGGATCCTGAGATTTCTTATGAATCAAAGTGAGAAAGACAATTTGTCATCTTCTCTGATGAGTCCAGTGCCAGCACTAGCTGCCGCATAACAAACGCTGAGAAGAAATCGGTTGCTATGGGAAAACCCCTTAGAAACAAATATGCATGCCGTGTAGATCCAAATGATGCAATTTTCCATTCTCCAAGGTTCTGAACCATTCCTGCTGATGACGCAGGCTCTTCACCGCTGCTGAGAACCTCACACATGAGATATTTGATGATGAAGGTTCTATGCATGATTTTCTATCAGTTGTGTTTTTTGTTATTCCTCGTCTCCTTTAGTGGCTTAATTTAAATATTTAGTCAAAATCCACTATTGACTTATTCTGAGACTCTGTGGCAAATGCTGTGGATGTTTCTCAGTTTTCCCCTCTCTTCAGTGGGTGGATGCAGGATGTGTGGTTTTGATGTGGCACTCTCCAGCATTATTTCAAAGCAGATCCCTGGAGTTCCCTACCTGCTGTACGGTTACAATGTTGGATCTTTATTAATATGTTAAAGCAGAGGAAATACTGAATATAATGAGCATATATTTAATTATATATGCATGTTTTAAGTTAAGACATCTAAATGGTTTGTTCATGGATTTTAAAGACTAACTTCTGTTTGAAAACAACTTTGGAAATGTTGGTAAAATTGAAGCCATTGCTAAGAATGTCATGAGTCTGTGAAAATAAAGTTTGTCACTGTAAATATTTCCTATCTTGAATCATGTGTGCACACAGAGCTTGTTTCTAAGTATTTAAAGAGCATATACTCAGCATCCTCCTATAACAGGGTATAAGATTTACAACATATGTCTTATTTTCATGGTATTTTATATTATGATTTTCCTCCTTCAAGTTCAAATCACCTTCCAAAAGGGAAGAATTTTTAACCCTGGAACATTTACCCAGAACCCTCTAGCTGCGGCAGTAGGGGACAGGAATTCCCTTGAGATGTGTGCTTTTCATGGCATTGCAGTTTGCTTTGAGGATGCCCCTGTAGGATCAATCTTGTAGGATGTCAGATTCAGGTCTTCTCTGAGCAAGTGCCGAGGAGGAGGATGTGGGCACTGGGCAAAGCCAGGACCTAAGATCCAAACAAGCTACATGTCTACCTTATGAGGAAGCGCTAGCTGGTGGTACGTGTGGCAGTTGCCAGCATTTTTGTCACTGCTGTCAATCCCCACTGCCCTATGGTACTGTCCTAGATTCCTCTGACCTGTTTGAATTCTGATCCTTCAAGGAACTCTTTGGGGGCATACTGTAATTCAAGACTTGTTCTCTGAACGGCCATTGTAAATTCCACATTATTTGATGGGTCCAGATAACATCTTGAGCCTTCTCCCTCTGCATGGTTAACTAAGATAATAAGGGACATGAAGAGACCAGAATAGTCGAATGAGGGCTTTATAAAGGCAGTGTAGTTCAGTGGAAAAAACATCATCTTTGCCGTCAATGAGACTGCAAGTTTTGGGGCAAGCTGTACTACCTCTCTGAGCCTCAGTCTTTTTGTCAGTGGTATGGGCATAATTATAGTGCACAAAGGCGTACTTTTCTGCTGGGTCTTTCACCTTCTGTGTATATTTCATTGGCTAACCTTAGCTGCAAAGGAGGTTTGGAAATTTTTTTTATAGCCGTGTGCACATTGCCCCATCCATCGATATAGAGGGTCTGTTGATAAAGAAAGAGGGAATATTGGACAGTGGGTAGGCAACTAGAAGTCTCTGCAATAGGGATGAAGGACAAGAATGGTTCTTTGGAGACTGGCAAGTGACAACAGTTGTGATGGGTAGTGGTTCGGACATGTGTGTGCATTGGGGAGTGGAAGGTGGTAGAGAAAAACGTGATAATAACAAGTTTCTAGGCAACTGGTTGGCTTGAGGATGTTCAAGTGGAGCAGACAGGCCCCTGAAATAGAAAGACTCTGGGTATGAAATTGTAGTAATAATGATATCTCTGTCTAGGTCTTGAAGCAATTTACAAAAATGATTATATTTAAATCTCACGGTAATTCTGAGAGGGAACAAAAAAGTAGTTGTGTTTATTACCACTTCATTGGTGAGAAAGTTGAGGCTTAGAATTATTAAACCCTTGCCCAAGAGTACAGGCCCAGTTAGTATAGAGCTACTGTAGACTTTAGCTTTTCTGATGCCCTTAATCGGTCTATCTCCTTAATGGAGAGGGGGCAGGTTGTAGAAGAAATGAGAGGATGAAGATACTTTGCATACTTCATTTTAACCATTGCAATAAGGTAAGGAAAAAAATTGGAAAGAGAGAGATAACATAGTCAAATTTTGCAAACAGTGTAATGACTTAAGAGCCCACCTACCTGGGCTCAAATCAGCATTTTATCACTTACTAGCTGTGTGAACTTGGGTGGAATACTTAACATCACTTTCTTCTTCTGTCTCATGGGCGAAAAGTAAGACTCAACTCATAGAGATGTTGTAATGACAAAGAACAAAGAATAGTGACTGGCACATAATAAGAAATACGTAAGTGCTTGCTGTTCCAGATAGACCATAGCTAAGAGAATCGATGAAAATTAATTGAGTTAATTAAGACAGCTGACTATAAAATAAATCCAGAAAAAAATCTATAGCTTTTTTATAAACTAGTAACAAGCAGCTAAAAAGTATAATGAGAGGAAAATGTCTATTCTTAGTACCAATATACTACAAACTAGTTGAGAACTATGAATGTGAAATGTGTAGGACCAACTCCTGTTGGATCCCTGCTGCTTCAACTTTCCTCCCCCATCCCCACGCCCAACAAACCTTCAAAGGGTGCACAGAAAACCCAAAGCACCAGTATGGGCCTTATGCAAAAAGGCTTCCAATAAAAAAGGAAGCATCTGTTATATGCAAAACAAAGATTCAGAATTCCTGGAAACAGAATAAAATTACTCTAAATTCTAAGGCATTAGAGAACATAGGTTAAAGGTCTCAAAGAAATGCAAGAGATAACAAAAGGCAAAGCCAAGGAAAGCACAGAAGGAAAATAAAACCATTACAAAATCAAAACCCAAATTAGAAGCAGCTAGATGTAAACCAACCTTGTGGAAAACTGAGTTTTGATTTAGAGGAAAGCTTTGGGAGAAATCTCATAGATTGCAGAGGACAAAGACAAAGAGAGAAAAATGGTTATAAGGAATAATAGTGATGGAAAACAAACAATAGAGAGACAGCATAGGATATGTAGACTTTCTGAAAAAAAAAAGAGATAGAACAAAAGGAACTGCAAATAAATATAAAACATATTGTATTTCTTTGATCCTAGACAATCATTAATCAAGATGCATTGTTGATTTGAAAATAGCTTTGGGCGAAATAAAAAGGAACCATAATACACTAAATGAACTTGTCCCATGTGATATTTCTCAATTTGAGACTAAAATATGAAAAAAATATGGAATTAGATAAAAATTTTCCCAAAGTAAAAGAACATCTGAATTAGCAGATTAAAAGTCTCATCACGTTCCAGAGGGAAAGACAAAAAATAAATCAAGATTAATATGGTGTTATTCAGAATGAAAGATAAACTATCCAGTAAGAAAAATAAAATAAATTAGGCTGTATAAATTATCTCAGCAACATCAGAAAACAGAAGGCAATGACTCAATGACACAGAGCTTAGAGAGGAAATGAAAGAAATGAAACCTGAGAATTCCCTAGCCACATTCTATATTTGCCTTGTGTTATATTTCTATTAGAGAGCACTGATTTAGGTTCCTCTATGTGGCCAATTGAAAAGGTATCAGGAAGACATTCTCAGTGAGGCCAAACCTCAGTATATATAACCTCATCCCTTGCTGCTCAAGTGCTTTCTGAGGACCAGCATCCTCTAGGAGCTTGTTAAAAATGCAGAATCTCAGGGCTCACTCCAGAGCTACTGACTCAGAGCCTGCATGTTAACAAGAAGCCCGGGTAATTCCTGTGTATATTAAAACTTGAGAAACACTGTCTTAATTAACCACTTCCTAAAAGTCATCCAGCCAGCGCTTTCTAATTGGTGTGCCTCGTAAGGACTATGGATGTGCTGAGACATTGGTCTCCTTAGCCTGGGGCTGTGGGGTGGAAGGCTTTGGGCTAAGGACATAAAGAACGCTGTCATTTTCTGTGTGTACCAGGATCTATAGCTGTGCTGTCCAGTATGTAGCCACTCACCATATGTGGCACTTGAAATGTGACTGGTCTGAGTTGAGATGTGCTATACGAGTAAAACACACAGATTTCGAGGACTTAGTATGAAAAAAAGAATGCAAAGTGTCTCACTAATCATTTATATATTGATTACACATTGAAATTATAGTAGTTTGCAGATATTGGGTTAAATAAAATATATTATTTAATTAATTTCACTTATTTCTTTGCTAATGTGGCTACTAAAAAATTTAAAATTACATGTGTGGCTTGTGTTCTATTTCTATTGGACAATGCTGATCTGGTCACTTTAGGTGGCACATAGAAGAATTAGAATAAAGAACCCAAGAATGTATATGGACTTACAGGGCCCATTAATTCTGTTTAAACTTAGAAATAAAATTTAAATAACCATGGCATTGTGATCACAAAGCAAGAATTATAATTCTTGAAAGAAAAGCTACAGTATAAAAAACCTAAAGTATAAAAGATAATTTCATGATAATAGATGGGGAGACTCCCCTTGCCCCCATAAATGCAAACAAAAAATTAAAGAAGAGGAAGGAGATGTAAGCCAACTAATTTTCTCATCTTTCATGGGTCATCATAAATATTGTTTCATTTCTAAAATTGATGAATTTAGAAATATACATTAAAACACTTTATTTACAAATAATTTTACTTAGTTTATTTTAAGTAAAAAAACCTGATATATATTCTTCCAAATTAATGATTAATGGAGAGGAAATAGAAAATAAGAAAGCAGATGATAAGGAAAAAAGTTAAACAAAAGAAACAGTAGGGAAAAGTAAAGGATAGTATATAAAATAGAGTTAAGAGAAGTAAGCCCAAACATATAGTTTATAATATAAAATAAAAATAGTTACATTCATCTTTTAAAAGAAAAAGATTCTTAGATGGTATTAAAAAGCTGAATCTAGGGGCCAACCTGGTGGTGTAGTGGTTAAATTCGCATGCTCCACTTCAGCAGCCCAGGGTTCATGGGTTTGGATCCCAGGTGCTGACCTGGCATTGCTTGTCAAGCCACACTGTGGTGGGATCCCACATAAAATAGAGGAAGATGGGCACATGATGTTAGCTCAGCAACAATCTTCCTCAGGCAAAAACAGGAAGGTTGGCAACAGATGTTAGCTCAGGGCCAATCTTCCTCCCACACACACGCACACACACACACAAAGCTGAATCCAGGGGGCCGGCCCTGTGGCCAAGTGGTTAAAAGCGCTGCGTGTTTCCCTTTGGCGGCCCAGGTTCACAGGTTTAGATCCAAGCATAGACTTACTCCACTCATCAGCCTTGCTGTGGAGGCGTCCCACATACAAAATAGAGGAAGATCAGCACAGATGTTAGCTCAGGGCTAATCTTCCTCAAGCAAAAAGGAGGAAGATTTTTTTTTAACCAATAGTTATTGAGTGCTAACTATTGACCAGGTACTGGTAAAGACTGTGGATACAACAATGAGCCAAAGCAAATGTCCTTCTCTGATGGAGTTTACATTCTAGTGATGGCACAAACTATAATCAAAGGTCACATAATGATAGTATGATCACTTAGTTCCAGGAGGTTTTTTTGCTAATTCTCTGGAATTTTCTACATATGTAATCAGATCATCTGCAAACAAAGCTAGCCGTGTTTCTTCCTTGGCAATCTGTGTGCCTTTTATAACCTTTTTGTGTCTTATTTCATTAACTAGGACTTCCAGTACAATGTTGAAAAGGAGGGGTGAGAGGCAACATACTTGCCTTGTTCTTGATCTTAGTGAGAAGGCATCTAGTTTCTCACCATTCAGTATGACGTTAGCTGTAAATTTTCTGTTGTTTTTTGTGTGTGTGAGAAAGATTGGCCCTGAGCTAATATCTGTGCCAATCTTTCTCTATTTTTGTATGTGGGACGCCACCACACATGGCTTGATGAGCAGTGCATAGGTCCATGCCCAGGATCTGAACCTGCGAACCATGGGCCACCGAAGTGGAGCACACGAACTTAACTACCATGCCACTGGGCTGGACTCTAGTTGTAGGTTTTCTGTAGATGCTGTTTATCATGTTGAAGAAGTTCCCCCCATTCTTAGTTTGCCAAGAATTTTTTTTATAAATCATGAATGAGTGTTGGATTTTGTTGAATGCTTTTTCTGCTTCTGTTGATATGATCATGTAACTTTTCTTCTGTAGCCTGTTGATGTGATGGATTACATAAATTGGTTTTTGAATGTTGAACCAGCCTTACATACCTGGAATAAATACCACTTGGTCATGGTGTATAATTCTTTTTATACATTGTTGGCTTTGATTTGATGACATTCTTTTGGAGGATTTTTACATTTATCTTCATAAGGACATTGGTCTCTAGTTTTCTTTTTCTTGTAATCTTTGTCTGATTTTGACAAAAGGGTAATCCTGGCCTGATAGAATGATTTAGGAAGTATTCTCTTTGCTTCTGTTTTCTAGAGGAGATTGTAGAGAATTGCTATCATTTTTCCTTAAGTATCTGGTATAATTCGCCAGTAAACCTATCTGACTCTGGTGCATTCTGTTTTGTAAGGGTATTAATTTAATTTCTTTAATAGATGTAGGTCTATTCAGATTGTCTATTTCTTCTTGTGTGAGTTTTGGCACATTGTGTTTCAAAAATCTGTCCACTTCACCTAGGTTATCAAACTTGTGAGCGTGGAGTTGTTCATAGTATTCCTTGATCATCCTTTTAATGTCCATGGGATCTAGAGTGATGTCCCGTATTTCCTTTCTGATGTCCCCGCTTTTTTTCTTAGTTAGCCTGGCTAGAGGCTTATCAATTTTATTGATCTTTTCAAAGAATCAGCTTCTGGTTTTATTGCTTTTCTCTATTGATTTCCTGTTTTCAATGTCATTGATTTCTGCTCCATTTTTATTTTTTCTTTTCTGCTGCTTACTTTGGATTTAATTTTCTCTTCTTTTAAAAATTTTCCTAAGGCGGATGCTTAGATGATGTTTAGATGATTGAATTTAAATTTTTCTGCTTTTCTGATATATGCATTCAATGCTATAGATTTCCCTCTAAGTACTACTTTTGCTGTATCCTACAAATTTTGATAAGTTGTTTTTAAATTTTCATTTAGTTTTAAATATTTTAAAATTTCTTTTGAGATTTCTATTTGACCCATGTGCTGTTTAGAAGTTTGTTGTTTAATCTCCAAGTATTTTGGGATTTTTCCAGCCATCTTCCTATTATTAATTTCTAGTTTAATCCCACTGTGGTCTTAGAGGAGACATTGTATAATTTCTATTCCTTTAAATTTGTTAAGGTGTGTTTTATAGGTCAAAATGTGGACTGGCCCAGTGGCACAGCAGTTAAGTTCACACATTCCGCTTCAGCAGCCTGGGGTTCACTGGTTCAGATCCTGGGTGTGGTCCTATGCACCACTTGTTGAGCCATGCTGTGGCGGGCGTCCCACGTACAAAGTAGAGAAAGATGGGCACAGATGTTAGCTCAGGGCCAGTCTTCCTCAGCAAAAAGAGGAGGATTTGTGGTGGATGTTAGTTCAGGGCTAATCTTCCTCAAAAATAAAATAAAGTAAAATGTGGTCTACCTTGGTAAGTGTTACATGTGAGCTTGAGAAGAACATGTATTTTTCTATGGTTGGATGAAGTATTCTGTAGATGTCAGTTATATCCATTTGATTGACAGTGCTATTGAGTTCAACTATGTTCTTACTGATTTTCTGCCTGCTGGATCTGCCCATTTCTGATAGAGGGGTGTTAAAGTCTTCAACTATAATAGTGGATTCATCTGTTTCTTCTTGTAGTTCTTTGGTTTTTGCCTCACTTTTTTTTGGAGTTCATAATAGTTCACAACATTGTGAGATTTCAGCTGTACATTATTACTTGTCCATCACCATATAGGTACTCCCCTTCACCCCCTGTACCCACCTCCCAGCTTCCTTCCCCCAGTAAGCACTGAACTGTTGTGTTTGTTCATGAGTATGTTTATCTTCCACATACAAGTGAAATTATCTGGTGTTTGTCTTTCTCCATCTGGCTTATTTCACTTAACATAATATCCTCCAGGTCCGTCCATATTGTTGCAAATGGGATGATTTTGTCTTTTTTATGGCTGAGTAGTATTCCATTGTGTATACATACCACATCTTTTTTATCCAATCATCCGTTGATGGGCACTTGGGTTGCTTCCATGGCTTGGCTGTTGTGAATAATGCTGCAATGAACATAGGGGTACATAAGTTGCTTTTAATTGTTGATTTCAAGATGTTTGGATAGATACCAAGTAGTGGGATAGCTGGGCCATATGGTATTTCCATTTTAAGTTTTTTGAGAAATCTCCAATCTGTTTTCCATAGAGGCTGCACTTGTTTGCATTCCCATAAGCAGTGTATGAGTGTTCCCTTTGATCCACACCCTCTCCAACACTTGTTGTTCATTGTCTTAGTGATTATAGCCATTTTAATGAGTGTAAGGTGCTATCTTAGTGTAGTTTTCATTTGCATTTCCCTAATGATTAATGATGTTGAACATCTTTTCATGTGCCTAGTGGCCATCTGTATATCTTCTCTGGAGAAAGGTCTGTTCATATACTTTACCCATGTTTTGGTCGGGTTTTGTTGTTGTTCAGTTGTGTGAGTTCTTATGGAGATTAACCCTTTGTCAAATATAAGATTTGCAAATATTTTCTCCAAGTTGGTGGGTTGTCTTTTTGTTTTGATCCTAGTTTCCTTTGCCTTGCAGAAGCTGTTTAGTCTGATGAAGTCCCACTTGTTTAGTTTTTCTTTTGTTTCCCTTGTCCAAGAAGACATGGTATTCAAGAAGATCCTTTTAAGATGGATATCAAAGAGTGTACTACCTATATTTTCTTCTAGAAGTTTTATGGTTTCCTGTCTTACCTTCAAGTCTTTGATCCATTTTCAGTCTATTTTTGTGTATGGCATAAGATAACGGTCTTCTTTCATTCTTTTGCATGTGGCTGCCCAGTTTTCCCAACAGGATTTATTGAAGAGAATTTCCTTTCTCCATTGTATGTTCTTGGATCCTTTGTCAAAGATTAGCTGTCCATAGATGTGTGGTTTTATTTCTTTTAATTCTGTTCCATTGATCTGTATGTCTGTTTTTGTGCCACTGCCATGCTGATTACTGCAGCTTTGTAGTACATTTTGAAGTCACGGATTGTGATGCCTCCAGCTTTCTTTCTATTTTTTTTTTGAGGAAGATTAGCCCTGAGCTAACATCTGCTGCCAATCCTCCTCTTTTTGCTGAGGAAGAATGGCCCTGAGCTAACATCTGTGCCCATCTTCCTCTACTTTATATGTGGGACACCTGCCACAGTATGGCTTGACAAGCAGTGCATAGCTCCACACTTGGGATCCGAACCAGTGAACCCTGGGCCACTGAAGCGGAAGGTGCAAACTTAACCCCTGCACCACCGAGCCAGCCCCTCCAGCTTTCTTCTTTTTTTCTCAGGATTACTTTAGCTATTTGGGGTCTTTTGTTGCCCCATATGAATTTTAGGATTCTTTGCTCTATTTCTGTGAAGAATGTCATTGGTATTCTGATTGGGATTACACTGAATCTGTAGATTGATTTGGGTAGTATGGACATGTTAACTATGTTTATTCTTCTGATCCATGTGCATGGAATATCTCCATTTCTTTCAGTAATGTCCTATAGTTTTCATTGTATAGGTCTTTCACCTTCTTGGTTAAATTTATTCGTAGATATTTTATTCTTTTTGTTGCAATTGTAAATGGAATTGTATTCTTGAGTTCTCTTTCTGTTAGTTTGTTATTACAGTATAGAAATGCAACTGATTTTTGTAAGTGGATTTTGTACCCTGCCACTTTACTGTAGTTGTTGATTAATTCTAATAGTTTTCCAATGGATTCTTTAGGGTTTTCTATATATATAAGATCATGTCATCTGCAAACAATGAGAGTGTCACTTCTTCATTTCCTATTTGTATTTCTTTAATTCCTTTTTCCTGCCTAATTGCTCTTCCCCAAACCTCCAGTACAATGTTGAATAAGAGTGGTGAGAGTGGGCACCTTTGTCTTATTCCTCTTCTCAGAGGGATGGCTTTCAGTTTTTCCCCATTGAGCATGATGGTGGCTGTAGGTTTGTCATATATAGCCTTTATTATGTTGAGGTAGTTTCCTTCTATCCCCATTTTGTTAAGAGTTTTTATCATGAATGCCAGTTGGATCTTGTCAAATCCTTTCTCTGAGTCTATTGAGATGATCATGTGCTTTTCATTCTTCCTTTTGTTAATGTGGTATATCACACTGATTGATTTGTGGATGCTGAACCATCCCTGTGTCCCTGGTATAAATCCCACTTGATCATAGTGTATGATCTTTTTAATGTATTTCTGTATTCACATTGCCAATATATTACTGAGGACTTTTGCATCTGTTCACCAGTGATATTGGCCTGTAGTTTTCCTTTTATGTGTTGTCTTTGTCAGGCTTTGGTATCAGAGTGATGTTAGCCTCATAGAATGTGTTAGGAAGTGTCCTGTCTTCCCTAATTTTTTGCAATAGTTTGAGAAGGATAGGTATTAGATCTTCTTTGAACATTTGGTAGACTTCTCCAGGGAAGCTGTCCGCACCTGGCCTTTTTTGGGGGGAATGTTTTTGATTACTGTTTCAATCTCTTTACTTGTGATTGGTCTATTCAGATTCTCTGTTTCTTCTTGATTCAGCTTTGGGAGGTTGTAAGAGTCTAAGAATTTATCCATTTCTTCTAGATTGTCCAATTTGTTGGCATACAGCTTTTCATAGTATTCTCTTATAATCATTTGTATTTCTGTGGTATCCATTGTAATTTCTCTTCTTTCATTTCTAATTTTATTTGTTTGAGTTTTCTCCCTCTTTTTCCTTGTAAGTCTGGCTAGGGTTTTGTCAATTTTGTTTATCTTATCAAAGAACTAGCTCTTCATTTCATTGATTCTTTCTACTGTCTCTTTTTTTTTTTCAATTACAGTTATTTCTGCTCTGATTTTTGTTATTTCCCTCCTTCTGCTGACTTTGGGCCTTGTTTGTTCTTTTTCTAATTCAGTTAGGTGCAGTTTGAGATTGCTTATTTGGGATTTTTCTTGTTTGTTAAGGTAAGCCTGTATTGCAATGAATTTCCCTGTTAGTATCACTTTTGCTGCACCTCATATGAGTTGGTATGGTATGTTATCATTCTCGTTTGTCTCCAGATATTTTTTTATTTCTCCTTTGATTTATTAATTAATCTATTGGTTGTTCAGTCTCCATATCTTTGTCCTTTTCTCAGCTTTTTTCTTGTAGTTGATTTGTAGTTTCGTAGCATTGTGGTCAGAAAAGATGCTTGTTATTATTTCAATCTTCTTAAATTTATTGAGGCTTGCTTTATTTCTCAACATATGGTCTATCCTTTAGAATGTTCCATGCACACTTGAGATGATGTGTATTCTGCTGTTTTGGGATGGAGTGTTCTATATATATATCTATTAAGTCCATCTGGTCTAACTTTTCATTTAATTCCACTGTTTCCTTGTTGACTTTCTGTTTGGTTGAGCTATCCATTTATGTGAATGGAGTGTTGAGGTCCCCTACTATTATTTTTTTTCTTGTTAACATCTCATTTTAGGGTTGCTAATAGTTGCTTTCTGTACTTTGGTGCTCCTGTTTTGGGTGCATAGACATTTGTAAGTGTTATGTTTTCTTGGTGGAGTGTCCCTTCTATCATTATATACTGCCCCTCTTTGTCTCTCTTTACCTGTCTTATTTTGAGGTCTACTTTGTCTAAGTATTGCAACACCTGCTGTCTTTTGTTTGCCATTAGCTTGGAGTATCATCTTCCATCCCTTCATTCTGAGCCTGTGTTTGTCGTTGGAGCTGAGATGTGTTTCCTGGAGGCAGCATATTATTGGGTCTTGTTCTTTAATCCATCTTGCCACTCTGTGTCTTTTTATTGGATCTTCAATCCCTTTATATTGAGGGTGATTATTGATATATGAGAGCTTAATGCTGCCATTTTATTGCTTGTTTTCTGATTCTCCTGCATTTCCTTTGTTTCTCGTCATGTGCATTTCAGACTACCAATTCAGTTGGGTAGATTTCTACACTGGTTTTATTAGTTTTATCCTTATTTATTATTTGTCTCTCTGTGCTATGTATTTGTTTAGTGGTTATCGTGAAGTTTATATGAAAAATCTCATAGATGAGATAGTCCAATTTCTGATGACCTCATTTTCTCAGACTAAACCAGTTCAGTCCCTTTCCTCTTCCCTTCCTAAGTTGTTTTTGTCACATCTTATTTTGTCTTGTGTTGTGAATTTGTGGTTAAAATGACAAGATTGTCTTTGTTTTTTGCATTTTCTGTCCCTTTACCTTAAATGTTTTATCTGAGTATTTGCTAACCTGTCCTGATGGATAGCTCCAATTTTCTGATTTTGTCTGCCTATTCATCTCAATGCTTACAGATTTGTAACAACTTTCTTATTTTCTTTTCAGGTATGAGGGCCTTGTTTAGGATTTCTTGTAGGAGGGGTCTTGTGGCAATGAACTCCCTTAGCTTTTGTTTGTCTGGGAAAGTTTTTGTTTCTCTATCAAATCTGAAGGATATTTTTGCTGGATAGAGTATTCTTGCCTAAAAGTCTTTGTCTTTGAAAGATTTGGATATATCATTCCACTGTCTTCTAGTCTGTAAGGTTTCTACTGAGAAATTCGCTGAAAGCTTGATAGGGGTTCCTTTGTAAGTTACTTTCTTCTGCCTTGCTGCCCTTAGTGTTTTTTCTTTGTCATTGACTTTTGCCAGCTTCACTGCTATATGCCTTGCAGTAGGTCCTTTTTCATTGACATAGTTAGGAAATCTGATGGCCACTTTCACATCTCTTTCCCCAGGTTTGGAAAGTTATGTGATATTATTTCTTTGAACACACTTTCTACTTCATTCTCCTTCTCTTCTCCCTCTGGAATACCTGTAATTCTTATGTTGCATTTCCTAATTGAGTTGGATATTTCTCAGAGACTTTCTTCATTTCTTCTTAGTCTTAGTTCTCTCTAGTTCTCCTTCTGAGGCATTTCTATGTTTTTATCCTCAATTATGCTGATTGTTCCTTGATGTTATCACCTCTGCTGTTCAGGGAATCTGTTTTCTTCTTTGTCTCATCCATTGTGTTTTTCGTCTCCAATAATTCTGATTATTGTTAGTCTGATTATTATTCTTTATAGTTTCAATCTCTTTTGTGAAGTAGCTCATAAACTCATTGTATTGTCTATCTGCATTCTCTTTCAACTCATTGAGTTTTTCACTGATAGGTACTTGGAATTCTCTGTCATTTAGGTTATAGATTTCTGTGTCTTCATGGTTAATTTCTGGTACTTGTCATTTTCCTTCTGGTCTGGAGATTTAATGTACTTTTCCATACTGCCCGATGGCATGGATTTTTACTTTTGCATTGTAATAGTCTTTGTTTGCCACTTCCACTTTTCCCCTCTGGGTGGGGGGGGGGTACAAGAGATGCGTATTTTGAGCCCACTGGGATCTGTGGGCACAGCTCCAAGGTGCTGGGCTGTGGCTCTGAGTGTGGGGGAGGGGCACTTTCTTCTCTTGCATGGTCTTGTGGGCTTCTCGCTCTGCCTTTGCTATCTGCTTTCCTGGGGTGTTTGGTTGATGAAGACACCCCTGCGATAGCTAGTCCTTTCTGTGGAGGGCTTTATTCTGAGCTGTGAGGGACCTCAGAGATCTGTGGAGTTTCCACAGAGGGCTGCTTTTCCCTCCCCTCCTCCACTTTCCTCCTGGAGGTGGTGTGCACTCCCTGGGCTGCTTTCCTTCAGTGAGGAAGAGAAGCATTTTCTTACCTTGTTCCACTTCCTTGGGAAGGGGCTCCAGCACCTCCACCTTTGGATGTATGACTTCGTGGGTCAGTCAGATGTGTTTTGTGTTGTGTGGATGTCCTCTGTTGGAATATGAATGTCCTTTTTGCTGTATCTTTGAGGGGAGAGTTTATGGGAGAACTCACTCTGTCATGATGCTGATGTCTCCTCCCTGCCTCAGTTATATTGGTGCTCTGTTGTTAGGTGCATACACACTAAGGATTGCTATGTCTTTTTGGAGCATTGACCCCTTTATCATTATGTAATGCCTCTCTTTATCCCTGATAACTTTCCTTGTTCTGAAGTCTGATTTTTCTGAAATTAATATAGTACTCCAGTTTTCTTTTGATTAGCGTTAGTGTGGTATATCTTTCTCTATTTGTCTACTTTTAATCTATATGTGTCTCTATATTTAAAGTAGGCTTCAACAACATATAGTTGGGTGTTGTTTTTTGATCCACTCAACAATGTATCTTTTAATAGATGTAGTTAGATCACTGACATTTAAAGTGATTACTAACATAGTTGGATTAATATATCTACTATATTTGTTAGTTTTCTATTTGTCACTCTTGTTCTTTGTTCTTATTTTTGTCTTCTATTCTTTTTCTGCCTTTTGATATTTTAATTGAGAATTTTATATGACTATTTCTCTCCTTTCTTAGCATATCAATTATCCTTCTTTTTTCCCCACTTTTTTAGTGGTTGTCCTAAAATTTGTAATGTGCATTTACAACTACTCCAAATCCACTTTCAAATAACACTGTATCACTTCATGGGTACTGCAATTACCTTATAATAACCATATATCCCTGATTCATCCTCTTGTTCCTTGTATCATTGCTGTCATTCATTTCACTTGTGTATAAGCTATAATCATCAGACACATCGTTGTTGTTATTTTGAACAAAATGTTGTGTCTTAGATCAATTAAGAATAAGACAAATAACAGTTTTTATTTTAACTTCGCTTATTCCTTCTCTAATACTCTTGTTTAGCTATATTTTTAAATTTTCTGTGTTCTTGATATTCTGGCATCTGGAGCCTTGCTGAAGGGAGGGACTGCCTCTCACCATGATTAGCTAATTCCTAGAGACAGTAAAGGATTTGCTTGCAAGCACTCCTTTAATATGTAGACCAACCAAACCTGAGTCCATACTCCCACCTGCCTCCTCTTATTGGGCTTTTGAACTCTGGGGCACTATCCCCCTTTCTAAACATCTCAGGACTGGGTGCTAGATAACAAGGGGCCACCCCTACAGCCCAGAGCCCACTGACATTATTCAGACTATCCAATTCTAAGTCTGCCTAACTTGTTTACCTTACCTCACTCATTTCTTCCAAGATAAACCACAAGAAAGGCTCCACCCACAGTTCCTCTCTCTCTCTGCTTGCTCATCTTGCCTCGGTTCTTCTCTGTGTGGCCCTGCATGGCATGCATGCCTCCTGTTTCTAGGGAACTGTGAGTAAAATAAGAACTTTTTCTTCATGATGATCATTTTTGTGTGTGTGCATCTTACTATATCTGATTAAAACAAATCCTGGGCACCATTAAAATTTGAATCTTTGTATAGATTCTAACCAAGTTTCTAACCTATGTTATCTTCCTTCTCTCTAAAGAACTTCTTTTAACATTTCTTGCAAGGCAGGTCTCATGGTGACACATTCTCTCCATTTTTGTTTTTCTGAGAAAGTCTTTATTCTTTCTTCAGTCTTGAAGGATAATTTCACAGAATGCAGAATTTCAGGTTGGTGTTTTTCTCTCTGAAAACTGTAAATATTCCACGCCTCTCTCTTCTTGCATGCATAGTTGCTGAGGAGAAGTCAAATCTAATTCTTATCTTTGCTCCTCTATAGATAAGGTGTTTTTTCCCCTCTGACTTCTTTCAAGATTTTTTATCTTTGATTTTCTGAATTTTGAATATGATAAGCCTAGGTATAGTTTTTTTGGGGAGTGGTGGGTTGGGCACTTATCCTGCTTGGTGTTCTCTGAGCTTCCTGGATATGTGTTTGGTGTCTGACATTAATTGGGGGGAAATTTTCAGTCATTATTATTTCAAATATTTCTTCTGTTCCTTTCTCTCTTTCTTCTTCTTCTGGTATTCCCATTATGAGTATGTTACACTCTTTGTAGTTGTCCCACAGTTCCTGCATATTCTTCTGTTGCAATTTTTCAGTCTTTTCTTTCCTTTCCTTCTCAGTTTTTGTAGTTTCATATCTACATGTCCTCAAGCTCAGAGATTCTTTCTTCAGCTGTGTCCAGTCTGCTAACGAGCCTGTTAAAGACATTCTTCATTTCTGTAACAGTGTTTTTGACCTCTTGCATTTCTCTGTGATTTTTTCTTGGAATTTCCATCTCTCTGTTTACATTACCCATCTGTTCTTGCATATCATCTACTTTTTCCATTAGAGCCCTTAGCATATTAATTATAGTTACTTTAACTTCCAGATTTGATAATTCCAACATCCTTGCTTTATCTGAGTCTGATTCTGATGCTTGATCTGTCTTTTCAAACTGGTTTTTGTATGTTAGCATGCCTTATAATTTTTTGTTGAAAGCTGGATATGATATAATGGATAAAAGAAACTGCAATAGATAAGTTTTTAGTGATGTGAGGATAAGGAGGGAAGGGAAGTATAGTCCTATGATTAGGCCTCAGTCTTTTAGAGAGCCTGTGCTCCTGGGCTGTAAATTTCACAAGTGCTTCTCATGTGCTTTTTACCCTCTTAGGCAGGACAGGATGGCTACAGGGGGCTGGAGTTAGGTATTTTCCTTCCCCCGGTTTAATTAGGCTCTGGCAAAATAGTTTCTCCTGAGGGCAGATCTTCTTAAGAACAGAGCTCTCTGGAGTATGTCAAAATGGTTACTTTTCCCCTCCCCCTGTTGGAAGCACAGGTGTGTTTTTCTCAGATCCTCACTGTGAGAACTTGGTAGAATTACTGGAGGTAAAACTTACAAAAGTATGGGCACCACCCTGATCCTGGACCCTCCCCTGGAGTTTTTAACTCTCAGATTTGTCCACACAGAGCCTCTAGCAATTTGTCAATTACAGGTCAGGCTCCTCTACCCCAGCCCTGGTTTCTGGTACAGAAACATAGGTTCCTGTAGTGGTAAGTTGTATTCTCTGTTTCCACACATCTGTCTCTCCAATTTTGGGAGTAGTGGTTTGCCTTGTGACCTCACATCTTGAATAGATGTAAGAAAAGTTGTTGATTTTCAGTTTGCTCGACTTTTTACTTGTTAGGACAGTGATGACTTCCAAGCTCCTAACAAGCCAGATTGGAAACTGGAAGTCCTGGGACACCTTTAAGGGAGAAGGTGCTGGTAATTGTTATACTAGGACAACAGTCATGAATTGGTACTGTTCTGGGAAATTGCGTCACATATTTGTGGATTTTTTTTCCCTCTATTTTTGTTTGCTTTACTCAGGAAAAAATAATTTTTAATTTAAGAATTAACTAAAAACCTCCTCAACAGTACATCCTATACATAAATATATTTGATATCTTTTAAGAATTGGGATCACACTCTACACACCTGACTTCGCACTTACCCCCTAACCTACTGTATCCTTTTAATTAAGTTTAGCAAGTGTTTACTTGCTTTGCATTGTATTAGGAGAACCCTGAAGTAGAATGAAGTAGAACATGGTCCCTTTTCTCAAAACTTATGCTAAAGTTGGGTCAACCAAACATATACACAGAAATAAACAATACAGATAATAAAATATACACATGAGCTGTTGAGAAACAGTGGTATAGACAGTGTTTGGGGCAGATGAGAACATGTAAGGTGGATGCAGCTGCAGTAGTCAGGAGGCAGGCCAGGCAGGTCTTGAAGTGTAGTTGGCATTTGAATTTGTGCATAAGAAAAGAACTGTTCAAGTTTGGGGCAGAGGGAGAAACAGTGTGGATACCATGGTGTTTGGTCAACTCCAGAGAGACTGGGAATTTGAGAGCTCTCTAGAGAGTATGGTTTTTCAAAGTTACAGCAAGAAGGAATCATCATGGAGGCCCCAATCTTGATTTCCTGGTGGATCTGGTATCCAGGCATCTTCAAAGGTTACCGAGTGCATGTTGTTAAGGATTCCTTTGCTTATAAATTATCAAACTAGCTCAAGCACAAAATGGGTCTTATTGGCTGAGATATGTAAAAAAGTCCCAGGATTTGTCTGCTGATCAAGGTGTTGGTGTCATCACAAACGTCTCTCTTGATCTTGGGGTTCTCCTTCACGGTGGCAAGATGACCCCTGAAGCTGCAGACTTATCTCCCACCTCAGCAAGAGAACCTCTCCTTCCCAATATGTCTAGCAATAGCCTATATACAGTCTAACGCTTATTGACGCTGATGGTCTAGGTCAAGTGCTCCTCCTTGGGTCAATCATCGTGACCATAGCAATCATTCTTTTGTATGTAGATATAACAGGCCTTGTGAAGTTTTGGCAAATGGAAGTATTAGAAAGTATTAGAAACATAGCAAGACGTTCTTCTCTCCGGGGATGTTTGTTAAAAAAAATCCGGTGTGTAAGAAGCTTATGGACGAGGTGGTTGAAATGCAATTAATAATACTTGAAAAATAAAAGTCTCTGATGCTTGGGAACTGTGCTGGAGGAGACTTCTAGATGCACCATTGTAGTTTCCACCAGTGCTGTGGCAGGGAGGGCAACTGCCTTGTCTGAGCGGTCCATGGAGGGATGGACCCACTCATTTTATATCTTTGGCAGAGCCCATGTTCCCAGAAGAAATGGGTTCTAATTGACTAAATGAGGCCATTTTACAGCTGAAGTCCAACCCTCTTGTTTTATAGAATAGGAAACCAAGTCTCAGAAAGGAGCTCACAATTTGAATTATGAATTCTGATTCCTCAGTCTTCTTTCTACTACCCTTGATCAAAATTGTAGAAGTGGTTAGAGTATGTCAAGTGTTTTTGTATGTTTCCTTTTGATATCTTTTCATGAAAAGGTGTTACATCTTATTCTTTAAACTTCATTCTAACTCATTTCTTTATAATTTATTCTGAAATGCCATGTGCATTTATTCTTTCAAAGAGTATTCACTGTGTACCTAGTGTGTGCCGGGCACTGGAGTATGTTCCATAGATACTTATTGTATGATGGAGTTTGCAGTGAGATTTTAGTCAAAACCAACAAGTTTCTGACCCTTACTACACTTTAGGGTTGAGCATTTTGTGCTTCCTGTATTTTATCTTTTCATGTAACTATCCCAGCCCCTCAGGTAGACTGTTTGATCTTGGAGGGAATATTTTCTGTATTTTACTCTTGGTGTCCAAGAGCCTATAACAGTTCCATTAATTCTCTATAAGTGGCAGTGTTGGATGACCGGGCAAGTGACAGCTGGTAGATTTGTTAATTAAGCTGCAGCCCATGTTTCTGATGTGCCTTATTTGTCTTGGCTTTAGAAGACAGTGGCATAAGCATTCCTACTCTCAGCCCTAATCTGATTTGCTCTGATGAAGATGTCCTTAGAATGGAAAATCAGAAATCCCTAAATAAGAAAAACTTGAGAAACTGTTTCCTTGTACTGATGTGTTGTGTCACCTTGCTGGAGGCTCTTCTCTATCTTGGATCCTTGATCTCTCCTCTTGCCCTTTGTGCATAGTGTAACCCCTTGGTATTGGAAAGTGCATTAAGGGGCTCTCTAGCCAAGGTCCAACTTATACAAAGAGTCAGCATCCCTTTCACGGTATCCCCAGGGCTTCTCCTTGCCCCTCTTCCTTCAGCCAAGAACCATCTTTAGCTCGTAATTGCCAATAGAATAAAGTCTCGCTCCTAAAATGCTCTTTAGAGCATTAAAGCCCTCTGCCATCTTGTAATCCCAATCCCTGCTTTCCAGCTTTGTCTTTCATCCCTCCTCATTCCACATCGTGGACCACAGCCAAAGCAGGAGCTCGCAGCCTCCGGGACACACCCGCTGCTTGCTGCTCTTCAGGGCCTTTGCCATCACTGCGCTATAGACACCAGAACTGTTTCCCCCCACCGTCTTTGCCTTTTGGTATTCCAGGCATCCTTCACGTCTAATCCAAGTGCCACCTCTTCCTTGAAGCCTTTCCTTATTTCTGCTCTGTTTCCATGTATTTTGTTCATTCCCTCATTTGAGATATCTCATTTTGCTTTATTTTATGAGTATTTGCCTTCAGACATTCCTTCACTTCCTTCTCTCCTTAAAGTTCACAATCTAGAGGGGGAACCAGCACAAAACCTTCGTGAGAGTGAAAATTCTTGTCTGTTTTGTCCGCTACTGAATCGAAACTGCCTACAACAGTGCTGAGAACATAGTTGGCACGCAAGAAACATCTGTTGAATGAGTAAGTTATCTATCTATCCTGGATATGCATGCATGTGTTTACATATGTATACACATATACATGTATGCATATATATAAAAATATTTAGAAAGGATAGAAAGTCCAATGAGACTGCAGAGGAGGGAAGACGTTGCTGAGTCAGTTCTAAATCATAAGCTGGACTTTGCCTGGCAAAGATTCTGCTCTTTTTGTAGGCAAGGACTGGGTCTTAATCTTCATTTCCCCGTGTTGCTTACCCTAAGCATCGTGCATTGTGGTAGCTCAGTAAATGTTTGTGGCATTGAACTGAAACTATTTCTAGCTAAACTAGAAGTGGATCCTCACTTCTTAGCTGCTTTGCCTGGCCTGTGTTGAAGGACATACTGGTCCTAATACTGATGCCAAATCTCTTCCCTCCCCCACCATCTATTTCCTCCCTGGGCTGACCCCGGGGGTTTGGAAGGCCTCTGCTTTTTTTTTTTTTTTTTTTTCCCTGCTTTTTCTCACGAAATGCCCCCAGGACATAGTTGTATATTTTAGTTATGGGTCCTTCTAGTTGTGGCATGTGGGACCCCGCCTCAGCATGGCTTGATGAGTAGTGCCATGTCTGCGCCCAGGATCCGAACTGGTGAAACCCTGGGCCGCTGAAGCAAAGGGCACGAACCTAACCACTTGGTCACGGGGCCGGCCTCAGGCCTCTGCTTTTTATAAAGGGAGAACTAGGACTGTCCACATTCTGTGGCCTTTGCTGCCAGAGCAGGCTGCCTGGACTTGCCTAGAATGGTCCAATGTGGTGGTATAGCTTAGCCACATAGTTGCTCAAACTGGTGAAGTTTGCTTTCCATGCATAAAGCAATTCTTTATCAATCTCAGGATACTCCAAACATGGCCTTTTACTTCTAGATATGCCTGGAATTGCTGCTTTGTGAAGTTTGTTAGGCAGTTGAGTGGAAATGGCTGGATCGATGGTGCTTCTAGTGTTTTCTAAGTAATTAATTCAACAACTATTTCTTGAGAACCCACTATAGGGCAGGCACTGACCTAGGCAAGTGGGACACTCAATCATGAAGGATGAAGAGTCAAATCTTGCCTTCAACAACCTTGTCGGCATTTCTGTGTTTGTGTGTGTGTGTGCGTGTGGAGAAAATGTGGGGGACTAAGAAAAGAATTTCAGTAACCACGGAACAGGCAAAATGTGCTAAGTGCCAAAGAAGAAGATGGTCTTGGCAGTCTGGGCAGCCAGAGTGGGGTCTGGGTGTGTCGATAGATTTGGGGACGTGGAGGAGGTAGCACTTCTGCTCTGAGGAGCGGTGCCATGGGAGAAATAAGAGAAGCATGAAAACCAAGAGAAGCAGAGCCATACGGCACCCACGACGTGGTCAGCCAGAGCGGGAAAATAAGACAGGATGATTATCTGGCCTCACTGTCCTTACCGACAGGAAAACCCGGAGTGCCTTCCAGATGCTCCCAGAAATGGGCCATCTGAGGCTGAGACCTAGGCTTTAAGCCTCAGCTCGGCTGTGGACTAACTGTGTGACCTTGGACGTTCCACATAACCTCGCTGGACCTCAGATCCTCAGCTGCAAACGAGTGGGTGGCACATGTGCAGTTTTAGGCCCTCACCAGCTGGGGGTTGTGTGTCCTAGCTTGTGTCCTCCTCGCTCTCCTGGAGCTCCATGTCCTGGTCTTGGCCTGTTTGTGGGGCAGACACCCTGAGTAAGGGATGGTTAACCTAGGAGAGTAGAGGGTGGCCAGTGGGGAGGAGGGAAACAAGGTGGAGCACAGAAGGAGAGATGGCCTACCTTTATTTCTTACTGCCTTTTAGGACCTCATGCTCCTTTGACTGCAAAAGGAGAGAAAGAGAAAAATTAGCTTGGTGGTTTTAGAATGCTGTTTGTACTGTGTTTGACTTAGAATTTAGCAGTGTAAACCTCCAAGAGACTGTTTACATACTTATTTCCAATCCAGTGGGCTCAAGACTGAGACCAGTGCCTTGGATGTAGTATTATACCTTACTGAATAATTGCTGCTTTCTTTTAGTCTCTGAACCTGTCAGAAGGTTGTAAGCTTTGCCGATGTGCCTTTGTATTTCACGAACTTAAGCTTCGTTGTTATCCTGCTTCACCAAGTTACTTTTACACCCCAGGCCTTACGTTACAAAACAGGCTGCCCCATAAAAAGTACTGTTTATCATTGAGAGTAAGTGAGATTTGTCTTCACAGACATTTATGACCAAAAGAATGTAATCAAAAGAAGGGAGGTGACTATTCATTATTCCATTATTACTCTCCCATATTATCTCCTGGGAATGGCTGGGGCGTTCTGTTAACCATCTCTATGTGGCTGGCCTACATGTGCTGAGCATCCCCACAGGAAACAACGAGGCCAGCTAGTTGCTGCCCAGGATGTGTTCAGTGTGTGGAGCCTTCTCGCCAGATGTGTGGTTTGGCTGTTGATTCTCCCTGAAGTGGGCTTGGGGTACCCTCCCCTCACTGATGCTAGCTTTGAATTCCCAATCAGCCTCTGAGAGTTTGAGCATTTGAAAGTGTGACAATGGGCAAATTGGTTCACTTGGCAGCTATTTGAGCTTGGAGTTTCTTTGTGTCCTAAGTCTGGTTTGGGGTATGTATCCTCCAAAATGGCCGGTAAACTTCCCCAAAATATCACTTGTTCATGCCATTCGCTGCTTCAGGAACTTCCATCATAGCATCAAGGGATCAGAGACTTTTAGAGGTAGGAGGGGCCTTAGAGATGTGATTCAAGCGTCTCTGAAGTGCTGGGACCCCCACTCTGTTGTCTTGGGACCTCCATAACCTAATGTTTCCTTCACTTTTCCCCTGTTAGTTTTGGACAAGTTGGCATTTTAGTACTGAATGCTGGCTTCCTCAGCCAAATCTAAAAGGAGAGAGAGGGAAGTTGAGTCATCAAAGAACCAAGAGCCATGGATAATTCCTAATTAATAAAGGTTGGCTGCCAGGGCCTGAGGTAGAAGTACTTAGATTAGAGATGGGGTTGGGAGGGGAGTTTGGGAGGGGTGGGTCTAAATTACCGCACTGGAATTTTTCTGCTCTGGGAGGCTGCCCTCTTCTATCCCCATCTCATCTGGAGGAAAACAAGCTTTCACCTTATCCTCAGGAACAGAGTATGAAATAGCCAAGAGAATGAAAAATGAGTTACACACAGAAAAAATTAGATTTATCTCAAGAGCACAAGTAATGTGAAAGAGAAACAGATCAAACAACTTATACTAAGGGAAGCCAAAGTAATGGAAAAAACAAATAAGAAGGTGAAGTGAGAGATGTCAGCAAGATAGCCAAATAAGACATCCCTCACTTGTATCCACCCCTGCCCCCATTGCCAAACCCTGCCACAATAATTTGGCATCTGTCTTGGAACAAAAGTGTCTCTGTGGGAACTTTGGGATCCAGGTAGGAGATTATGAAGCCCTGGTGCAGTTCAAGACTTCAGACAGCCATTTTGAGAAGGCGGGCTTGCACCCAGGTAGTTGACTCACTGACTGTGGTCTCTTCTACAGACCCGGAAACAGCTCCGTAACCCTGAGAGCTCAGCTATAGCCCCTTTTGGCTTTGGTTCTCTCACCAGCACCATACACCAAGGGGCCTGGAGGGAGTGACGTCCACCTTTGGATTCTGAAGTAGCTTGTGAACCAGCCCCAGCCCCTCTTGGCCATGGTCCACGAGCCCTGGATGTAGCATCATCAAGATGGGGACATAAGTTGTTCCCAACTTCAGTCCCACTCACAAGAAGACCCACTAGCACCTATCAATAGGCAAGACATCACTGCAAAAATCTAGAACCCAGAGGTGAGGCTGAGCAACCCCTAGAGCACAGAGATTGAGAAGGACCACATTAGGAGGGTAACAGGAACAGTTTCACTTTGATCACATTCCCCCTCCCCCAGGCTGACACAGTGCCGTCTGGGCCACCCCCCCCTGCCCCAGGGTCTATAGTTTCTCTAGTGGGAAGAGAGAGCCCAAAGTGGATATCCAGCTCCCCCAGAGTTGCAGGACACTTCCCAGGAGGTCTACTTGGGACTTGCCTCACAAGGATCACTGCGAGAATCTGCAGGGCTCAACCACTGGGGATCAGATAGAGATGGAGACGAGGGGCAGGGCTTACATGAACCAGTGCTCAGAACTTGCTGGACCATAGTCCTGCTTGCCACAGCACCTGGGCGGAGATCCCAGCCAGTGGCTCTGCCCATCTACAGAGCTGAGCCTGTGGCCATGTCTGGCCAGGCAGCTTAGATTTGGCTTAGTGGCAGTTCTGTCTGACTTGAGTCCCCAACCAATGGGCCATACTGGCCGTGGAGACCATTCTATGGCTTGCACCCAGGCAAGGAAGAAAATTTGTAGCCCCTTTCAACTGCTGAGCATACCCTTCAGCCTTACCTGATCAGAAGCCTGACTAGAGAAACTGGGCAGCTGTAGAACCCATCCTACAGCCCTACTCAGCTAAGGAACCAAGCCAGACATCCTGAACAATGACCCTGGGAAGCCTCAGAGCCCAACCTATGGTACCACCCAGCAGTGGAACCCAGCTTACAGCCCTGCTTAATTACCGAACACAGCCTGTGGCATCATCCAGGCAGGGAACCCTAACAGTGACCATGCCCAATTGTGAAGCACAGCCTGAAGCTCTAAACTACCAGTAAGTCTGGACAGTGACCCCACCCAACCTCAGGGCAGTCTCTAACCCCACTTAACTGCAGGATACAGTGTGAAGCCCTGCCCAACTAGAGAGCCTGGGCAGCAACGTTGCCCAACAACAGAGCACAGCCAGTGGCCTACCTGATCACAAAGCCCAGCCTGCAGCTTCACATAACTTGGAGGCACAAACTGTGGCCCTGCCTGATTGCAGAGCACAGCCTGAGGCCCTGTCCAACCATGAAGCCTGGACTACAGCTTCTCTGAACATGGAATCCAACCAGCAGCACCATCCAGTTGCGGAGCACAGCCTGAGATTCCTTCAGACCAAGAGCAATTACAGAGCCCAGCCCACAGCCTTGCCTAATCACAGAGTCCAACCATTGTCACTACTCTGCCAGGGAATACAGCCTGTGACCTTGCTATGATTGCAGAGCCCCACTAGTGGCTCCAGAAAAATGAAAACACAATACACCAAAACTTCAGGGATGTCGCAAAAGCAGTTCTAAGAGGAAAGTTTAGTGCTATAAATGCATGTATTAAGAAAAAAGAAATATCTCAAACAACCTAACTTTATACTTCAAGGAACTACTAAAAGAAGACCAAACTTAGCAGAAGGAAGGAAATAATAGTGATTAAAGCAGAAATAAATGAAATAAAGAATAGGAAAACAATAGAAAAGATTAACAAAAATAAGAATCAGATCTTTAAAAAGATAAACAAAACTGACAAACCTTTAAGCTCACCAATAAAAAAGTGGGCTGAAATAAATAAGATTATAAATAAAAGAGGAGACATTACAACTAATACCACAGAAATACAAAGAATCATAAGAAACTACTATGAACAATTATATGCTCAAGAAATTGGATAACCTAGAAGAAGTGGATAAATTCCTAGAAAAAAAATCCTACCAAAACTCAATCATGAAGAAAGAAAATCTGAATAAACCAATAATGAGTACGGCGATTGAATTAGTAATCAAAAACCTCCCAACACAGAAAAGCCCAGGACCAGATGGCTTCATGGATGGATGCTACCAAACATTTAAAGAAGTAATGCCATCCTTTTCAAACTCTTCTAAAAAATTGAAGAGGAGGGAACACAGACTTATTTTATGAGGCTGGCATTACCCTGATACCAAAGCCAGGTAAGGACACTACAAGAAAAGAAATCTGTAAGCTAATATCCCTGATCAATACATATGCAAAATTCTCAACAAAATAGTAGCAAATCAAATTCAACAGCACTTCAAAAGGATCATATGCTATGATCGAGTGGGGTTCACTCGTGGGATGCAAGGAAGATTCAACATATGCAAATCTATAAATGTGATACCTCACATTAATAGAATGAAAGATAAAAATCATACCGTCTTAATAGATGCAGAAAAGGCATTTGGCAAAATTCAACATCGTTTATTGGTAAAAACTCTCAACAAATTGGGTATAGAAAGAATGTACCTCAACATAACAAAGGCCATATATGACAAGTCCACAGCTAACATCATATTCAACAGTGAAAGGTTGAAAGCTTCTCCTCTAAGATCAGGAACAAGACCAAGGGTGCCCACTATTACCATCCTTTTCAACATAGTACTGGAAGTCCTACTGCCAGAGAAATTAGGCAGGAAAAAGAAGCATAGACATCCAAATTGGAAAGGGGGAAATCAAATCACCGCTGTTTGCAGATGACACGAGCTTGTATATAGGAAATCCTAAAGACTCCATCAAAAAACTGTTAGAACTAATAAATTCAATAAAGGTGCAGTATATAAAATCAAAATACAAAAAAATCAGTGCCTTTCTATACACTAATGACATACTATTGGGGAAAGAAATAAAGAAAACAGTTCCATTTAAATAGCATCAAAAACAATAAAGTACTTAGGAATAAACTTAATCAAGGAGGTGAAAGACTTATACACTGAAAACCATCGAAGTTGGCATTGATGAGAGAAACTGAAGAAGACACAAATAAATGGTAAAATATCCCATGTTCATGGATTGGAAGTGTAAATATTGTTAAAATGTTCATACTACCCAAAGCCGTCTATAGATTTAATGCAATCTCTATTAAGAGTCCAATGGCATTTTTCACAGAACTAGAAAAAAAATCCTAAAATTTGTATGGAACCACAAAAGACCCTGAATAGCCAAAGTAATCTTGAGAAAGAAGAACAAAGCTGGAGGCATCACACTTCCTGATTTCAAACTATATTACAAAGCTATAATAATCAAAACAGTATGGTACTGGCATAACAACAGATACGTGGACCAATAGAACAGAATAGAGAACCCAGATATTTATCATCAATTAATTTATGACAAAGGAGCGAAGAATACACAATGGGGAAAGGACAGTCTCCTCAATATAGTGTTGGGAAAATTGGACAGCCACATGCAAAAGAATGAAACTGGACCCCTGTCATACACCACTTACAAAAATTAACTCGAAATGGGTTAAACTCTTAAAAATGTTAAGACCTGAAACCATAAAACTCCTAGAGGATAACATAGGAAAAAAGCTCCTTAACATGTGTCTTGGCAATGACTTGCGTATATGATGCCAAAAGCTCAGGCAACAAGAGCAAAAATAAACAAGTGGGACTACATCAAACTAAACAACTTCTGCAGAGCAACAAAATGAAAAGGCAGCCTACAGAATGGGAGAAAATATTTGCAAACCATATATCTGATAAGGGTTAATATCCAGAATATACAAGGTACTCATAGAACCCATGAGCAAAAAAACTCCACAAATAATCCAGTTTAAAAAAATGGGCAAAGGACCTGAATAGACATTTTTCCAAAGAAGATATACAAATGGCCAACAGGTACATGAATAGGTGCTCAACATCACTAATCATCAGGGAAATGCAAGTCAAAACCACAGTGAGATATCACTCACACCTGTTGGAATGGCTATTATCTAGCCATAAGAAGACAAGAGATAAATTCTGGCAAGGATGTGGAGAAAAGGGAACCCTTGTATTCTGTTGGTGGAAATGTAAATTGGTACAGCCACTACAGAAAACAGTATGGAGGTTTCTCCAAAAATTAAAAATAGAACTACCATATGATCCAGCAATTTCACTTCTGGGAATATATCTGAAGGAAATGAAATCACTGTCTCAAAGAGATATCTGTATCTCCATGTTCATTGCAGCATTATTCACAATATCCAAGACATGGAAGCAACCTAAGTATCCACGGATAGATGAATGAATAAAGAAAATGTGATATACACACACACACACACACACACACAGGAATATTATTCAGTCATGAAAAGAAGGCAATCCTGCCATTTGCAACAACATGGATGAACCTCAAGGGTATTATGCTAAGTGAAATAAGTCAGACAGAGAAAGCAAATACTGCATGATCTCATTTATATGTGGAATCTGAAATAAATGAACTCATAGAAACAGAGAGTAGACTGGTGCTGTCCAGGGGCAGGGGTTGAGGGGAATGTGTGGATGGCCAAAGGGCATACATTTCGTTATAATTCTTAGAAGAAAACATTAGAGTAAATCCTCATGCCTGTAGAGTAGGTAATGCTGATTAGCTATGACATCAAAAGCATTAGCAATAAAAGAAAAAGATACATAAATTGGACTTCATCAAATTTATAATCATTTGTGCCTCGAAGACACCATTAAAAAAGTGAAAATATGACCCACAGGGTGGGAGGAGTATATTTGCAAAACATATATATCTGATAAGTGTCTAGTGTCCAGAATACATAAAAAAAAAAACCAACAATAAAAAGACAAATAACCCAGTTAAAAATGGGCAAAGTATTCGACTTTGCCAAATAAGATATCCAAATGACTAATAAATACATGAAAAGATGCGTAACATCATTCATCATTAGGGAAATGCAAACCAAAACCACAATGAGATACCATTTCTACCCACTGGAATGGCTATAACAAAAAAAGACAAGACAATAACAAGTATTGGTGAGAATGTGGAGAAATTGGAACTTTTACACATTGCTGGTGGAAATGTAAAATGATGCAGTCACTTTGGAAAACAATTTGGCAGTTTCTCAAAATGTTAAACATAAAGTTACCATAAGACCAAAAATTCTACTCCTAGGTATCTACCTAAGAGAAATGAAAACATTTATATATACACAAAAACTTATACATGAATGCTCATAGCAGCATTATTCATAATAGCCCAAAAGTAGAAACAACCCAAATGTCCATCAACTGATTAATAGATTTTTTTTAAATGTGGTATATGCATACAATAGAATATTACTCAGCCATAAAAAGGAGTGAAGTACTGAATGATGTTACAACATGGATAAACTTTGAAAATCTTATGTTAAATGAAAGAATCCAAACACAGCAGGCCACATATTATATGATTCTATTTATAGTAATATCCAGAGTTGGCAAATCCACAGAGAAGAAAGATCAGTGGATGCCAGGACTTGTGGGAAGGGGAGAATTGGGAGTAACTGCGAATGGGTATGAGGTTTCTTTTTGGGGTCATGAAAATTTTCTGGAATTAGTCATAATGGATACAAATCCTGTGAATATACTAAAACACATTGAATTGTACACTTTAAAAGGGTAAATTTTATAGTATGTGAATTATACTCAATAATAAAATTAATGAATAAGTAAAATATATGATTTATTATAGTGATTAGTATAGATTTGAAAGTCATTGTTGACATGATTCAGCCACCACCAGGGAGCATCACTTTCCTCTTAGCAGAATAAGGGTTTAGTCTAAATGACCTATAGCGTCTCTTCCAAATCTAGCTTCCAGTGACTTTCTCAGTCTTCCTGCGTGATCAGCAATTTCAGAAGAACGGCTGGAAAAATCAACTCTAGGATGAAAATCAGCCCTTATGCCTTTGGTATCTCATTTAAGGCAGTTCTGTTTTTGAGGATTGGCCATTTGATCTATTTCCCTTTTTATAAAGAACAGCTCTGATTTGGTGGAATTTCTGTAAGACTATAATTTCCCATGAAGATTTCTGATTGATTGTGAGTTCGTAGACAGAAATGCCGAAGTTAAAGTAATTTGTAAAACTGAGTATAACTGTAAATGAGAGAACAGTTTTCACAAGGGTTGAATGATGAAAGAAATATTGGTAGCTCTTGGCTTTTTGCGGCCAAGTCATGAACATATACAATAGTCATTGTCGGCATAACAATAGAGGGTAAAGAAGAGTGACTGCATAAATTTCGTGAGGACACAGAGTTTGTATAAGGCACATAGCACAGTGGTTAAGACCTTTGGCTCTGTAGTCCCCTTGTCTGGGTTGGGATCCTGGATCCATCACTTACCAAGCCACACTGTGCCGGTTTCCTTATCTGTCACATAGCTATAGTAATTGCACCTCCCTGTAAGACTGTTGTGAGGATTAAATTAGATGATGCTTAGAAAGCACTGAGAAAAGTATCTGAGCCATGGAAAGTGCGCGGCAAACATTAGCATTATCTATTTTCAACAAATACTCCAAATGCTTGATGAATGTTTTAAACACACCTGACGTTGCTTGACAAATACTTGTTTCCAGTGTATTATGCCCTAACCCAACTTTCCCAGTAGTTATTTCTTGTTATACAATGAGATTTTTCATATTGTAAATAACATTTTTTTTTTACAGATAAAAGCAAGAAACCTTCGCTAACAAAATGAAGATCCTAATTTTATTTGTCCTGATCCTTTGGACTGAAACATTGGCAGATCAGAGTCCAGGTATCAGTATGTTTTATGTTACTCTTATTTAGAAAAATAAGTATTTTCATGTCTCAACAAGCCTTTATTTCAATAAAGAGAAATAAAGAATTTATTAGTTTATTGAAAAATCAAAGTAGACAGCTTTTAGTTGGTTGGAGGTATACAATATCAAGCAAACTTCATCTATCAAAGATGACAGAAAGCCCTGGGCAAAAGTCATGAATTATGCTGCACCTGGCTAGAAGAACTTTAATTATTCATTGATTTGCTTAAGTCCCAATGTTCCTTGTCTCTATCAATAGAGTCAACCCATTTGTTTTATAGGTCATTTTGCATCTTGGCCTTAATACATGGAAGAAAAGGGAAAAAAAGGAACCCCACATAGAAAATAAATTCTATGTATTTTTGTGGCTAAACCATTGCCTTCCTTTTCTTTTACCAACATCAAATAGGGAAGGGGTATATGTGTATATATAAAGGGAATATGAAAACTAGGTTTTTCTACTCTCTTGTAATGACTAAAAATATAGGTCAAAGAAATCTTTTTAACTTAGCACTGTGCTACCATAGGATTTCCTGACGAATTGCTGAGTTACTTTGAAAGAGAGCCAGTTGTTAGACATTTACCATCACATCACTAATTTCGAGAGTGGAGGTGGCTGATGATGAAGTGGAAGTCAACACTGGTGGTGCCACCCCTTGCCCAGACCCTCTTTATTAGGCTGGTGCACCCCCCCACCCCAGCTGTTGTGAATATTGTCTGCAACCGCTCGCAGCTGTATCCCACTTTCTCAGGAGAATTGCTCTCAGCTGTCCTAGAGCCACTTTACCCAGGAGGTTATGCCTGTGACCCTCCGCTCCTTCCCTCCAGTTCTTGGGGATGGTCTGCAGCCAATGACTGACGGATAGGGGAGCACAAAAACCTGGCCCTCTTGCCTCAAGGAGGGACACTCTGGTGTGATTGATGCTCCAGAGTCCCCTCGAATCAGGCCAAGGTTAGACCTCCTGCTTTTTCCCTCTCCTGCTTCCCTCCACCAAGCCCATTCCCTAAACCCCTGTCTCAGATCTGCTTCTAAGCTCTTCTACCTAAGACAGCCGCTTCCTTGATACTGTTTTAAAAATTGCTATCAGTCCACAGACCACTTTGGGACTTTCTGGTATCATTTTATTTATTCTTTAGTACAATATCAGAGTTTGCAGTTCCACAACCAAAAAGAAAAAAAATATCGATTGCCTCTGGTATAGAGCTGAGAAAGAAAAATCTGTTAACTTTACAAAAGTCCTCGTTTGACTTTAGCAAAAACAACTCCGGTTTCTTCTGTTCGACCTCCAGAAGACACTTTCCTTGGGATTCTGAGTTACCTTAACACCAGCACATAGTTTCAAATGAGTACTGTGGGCTAAAATGTAAAGGCTGAACAATCTCCTTGTTTTGGTGTGTTGTCATTTTATTTTGACAGAGCCAGGTCCTCAGTATGCAGATTTGGTGTTCCTGCTGGACAGCTCTGATCACCTGGGGACTAAGTCCTTCCCTTTTGTGAAGACATTCATCACCAAATTGATCAGCAGTCTCCCCATAGAGGCCAACAAATACCGCGTGGCCCTGGCTCAGTACAGCGACAAGATCCACAGTGAATTCCAGCTGGGCACCTTCAAGAGCAGGAACCCCATGCTGAACCACCTCAAGAAGAACTTCAACTTCATTGGTGGCTCCCTACGGATAGGAAATGCCCTCCAGGAGGCTCACAGAACCTATTTCTCTGGACGTGCAAACGGTAGAGACAAAAAAGAGTTCCCCCCGATTTTGGTGGTCCTGGCTTCAGCTAAGTCCGAGGATGACGTGGAAGAGGCTTCCAAGGCCCTGCGGAGAGACGGGGTGAGGATCATCTCTGTGGGGGTGCAGAAAGCTTCTGAGGAGAACCTGAAGGCCATGGCCACGGCTCAGTTTCATTTCAACCTTCGGACGGTCAGAGACCTCAGCACGTTTTCCCAAAACATGATGCAGATCATCAAGGATGCGGTTCAGTACAAGGAGGGAGAAGATGACACTGATATAGAAGGTAAGGAAGCCCTTGGTTGAAGAGGTACCCAATCCCCATGCAATCAGATCTGCATCTGTCCACCCTCATCTCTTGCAACTCCCATTCTGGTTTTCCTGATTAGACATGCTGAAGTGTTGGAAATTGGTACACATCATACTCTACTCTTATTCACTTCTGTGTTTGCCTGGGCCAATTTCTCTGACAGAAATCTTTTCACACTCCTTAGCCTTCTTACACCTTGAATAACTCCTGTCGTCATTTAAATCCCAACCCTACAGTCATATCCTCCTGGAAGGCTTTCCTTTCAAATTTCTTTTTGTGTCTCACAGTTCTGTGCATACACTTGATGACAGCAGCACTTCCCATACTGTATAATTACCCATTGCTGTGTTGGTCCCCACCTCTCAGCCCACCAAGGAACTGGTAGCACCGTAAGGGCAGAGCTGGCAACTTACGTTTATCTCTGTGTTCTTTGACTCTACACAGTGCCTAACAATGAACTCAATGAGCTATGTTCTATTTCTTAGTAAGTGAATATATGAAACTCTTACAGATAAAGAAATAAGATCCTTGTCCTCTTTCTCTTGTGGTCCTGGCACAGTGTAAGGACAGTAAATATTCAATAAATGCCTATCAATTAATGTATGGTGACACTAAATGGGAACAACAACCCTGCAGTGAGGCCAGGCAGAGAGAGGACGCCCTCAGCTGTACAACCATGCAATGCAGGAGGTTGCGGTCTGGAGCCCTTCATGTGCTGTGTCGGCTCCTCCTCTCTTGCATTATTTTTTTTCTCTTAGAGGCAAAATCTCTCTAATGAGTGTCAGGATCTGCCAAAGCCAGAAGTTTCACTCTTTCCCCCTCCAAGCCATGTAGTAATTTTGTGCTTATATTTTTCACCTCCAAGACATAGATTTTTTCACAATTTTTATATTAAGATATGTCTTTCAGTTGTGCCTTTTTAAAAGAAATTCCTGAAGAGCTACCATTAAATCACGGTATATCTCACAGTAGACTGGATTTTTGAATTGAAGAAATGTTGGAGATACTTCTGACGAGCCTGTGGGAGTGAATGAGCTCGATTAAAAGCAGCTCAAATTGAACTGACTCAGTACCCTCACTTGTACAATTCAAGACCTCAGCTATCACATCCCTTGATGTAAAATTCTCCCCAACTTATTTTCTGAGAACCACTAAGGGTGTCTCATGTGACAGCACAGACCCTTCCTCTAAGGCTCCATCATCCATGTTGATGTCTGTTGTGTGCAGAGCTGCTTGAGAGCAGCACCTTACCCTAGTCACTGCAGCTAATTGCCTTTGGGGCAATGGTGATTCTCAGTCCAGAAAGCCATTTTCTATTATCCCTAAGCTGCCACCCGCCAGAACTGCCAGGTGCCACAAGTGTCTTCACTCCAGCCCCTGGGAAATCCCTGTATTTCATACAGAAGACCTCCTTCTCATCAACTTTCATTCTTGATGCCTTAGGCCAAAAGGAAGACTACTTATGCCCGTGTGACTCACAACTTCTCCCTTGAAAAATGCTTTCTTTGTGTTTTAGAGAGTTCTCCATGAAGACACCAAAACAGAAGACCCTTGAGTACAAGTAGTTTACTTGGGATGTAATCCTAGAAAGCAATGGTGAAGAATGGATAAAATGAGACAGGAAGCTACACATTCAGGGTTGATGAGCTGGCAAAACAGATCAGTACCCAGCTTGAGGGAGGTGCTCAGTAAGTGCCCTGTGCTGATGACAGACTCAAGCCATTCTCTCCAGAGTACGGTAGAAAGAGTCCCCAGCATGATGAATTTTCCCAGCTGCACTGTGCTCACTTGGTGTTGATGGGCCATTCTGAGCAGGTGCTATCTAGTTCTAATACTCAAGGAAGCCACTGGTGTGCTACAAAGTGCCCTGGACACAGGTCGGAAGATCCAGACAAGGCTACTAGCTGGCTGTGTGAACTTGGGAAAGTGATGTCATCTCTCTAAGCCTTGCATCAGCATCCTCATTTGTAAGATATGGGAGTTAGGATGAACTTGAAACTTCCATCCTGCTCTACCATCCTTCACCAATTCCATGGCTATAGCTATGGGCTGGTTTTTAAGGCACACTAGGGTAGGCTTTAATAACAAATAGAATTCCTGAATAATTAGAAGTTTATTTATTTCTCTTATAACATTGTAGGGGCAGAGCTCAGAGTGACCAGCTGTCTTTCCTCTGTTCAGGTACCTAGACTGGTAGTGGCTCTTCCATCTTTAGATATGACTTCCACGGTGCCCTGGGAATTGCTGTACAGTTGGTGGAAGGGAAAAAAGATGGAAGATCACTCTTGGGAGGGTTTTATGGGCTAAACTTGGAAGAGACACACACTACTTCTGCTCACATTTTATTGGCCAGATCTTAGTCTCACGGTGACACCTAACTGCAAGTGAGGCTGGAAATCAGGGCTAGCTCTATGCCCAAGGAGAGGAAATGGGTTTTGGCGAGTATCTAGAAGGCTCTGCCACAGTTAGTGTTTCCCCTGAGGCTCCAGGGAGTCCCTTTCCCTCCACTCTCCTCATTCCTCACTTCTCCTGCCTTAGGGAAAATAGCAAGTTCTGTTTTTGTTTTTGTTTTTTTTTTTGAGGAAGATTAACCCTGAGCTAACATCTGCCACCAATCCTTCTGTTTTTGCTGAAGAAGACGGGCCCTGAACTAACATCCATGCCAATCTTCCTCCACTTTATATGTGGGACGCCTGCCACAGCATGGCTTGACAAGTGGTGCCATGTCCACACCTGGGAACCTAACTGGCGAACCCAAGGCTGTCAAAGCGGAATGTGCAAACTTAACCGTTGCACCACTGGGCCAGCCCCCAAAAGTAGCAAGTTCTTATGGCATATGTGCTTCTTCTCCACGAGAAGAAACCCTTCTGTGACCCTCCTCCCTGAGGACCTTGGAGATCCTCCACCCCTGTTGGTGGCCACTTAGCCTGAGCTCTCCAGGACAATGGGGCTTTCCCACCTTCTTAGAGGGCTCTGTGTGCTGAGGCTGCTTCTCTCACTCTTCCACTTATCTCACGGCAGTAGAGTACGGAAAGGACTTGCTTGACAGAACTCTGTCCTTGCCTTTAGAGGTTAAGAGTAAGGGCTTTGGAGTCAAGAAGGTCTGGATTCAAAGCCTGGCTTGGCTGCCGAGGGCCTTGAGTAAGTTATTTAACCTCTGAGCTTCAATTTCCTGACCTATAAAGTGAAGATGTAGTGCTTACCTTATAATATGGGTGAGATGGCTTGTATGGCATTTGGCGCACAGTTTACTATTATTAATAGTAATAGTTATTTGCAAATAACTACTAACCTGAGCAGGTCATGCTGGGAGTTTGTTTTAGCCAATTGCGTGGAGTTCAGAGCACTTTGGCAGATTTAGGAGAATTATTTTTAATTTCACAGATATTCCTGAGCTCCCACCAGGCACTAGGTACTGTAGGGATAGAGATAAGTAAGACATGTCTTATGACTTCTGAGCTCACCCTTATGGGTAGTTCTTGGCAAGACCGAGCTTATCTCTTGGCTACCCTTTCCACAGCTGTGGTCCCTCCACCTGTGCCGGGAGTAGGTGTTTTGTGTGTATATAAGGTACTCTCACCTGGATTCCAGATTCATGTAACCAACTGCCTCCCTGGCATCTCCAGTAGTGTCCCCAGCTTAGCATGTCTGAAATGGAACTCTTGAATCCCCCGTGCAACTTATTCTTCCCTATCTTGGTAAAAGACATCACCAACATCCACTCAGTTGTTCAGGCCAAAAACCTAGGAGTTTTCAACACTCCCTCTTTGCCTGTCAACACTCGCATCCAATTTATTATCAAGTTCTCTCTGTTCTATCTCTAATTCATGTATCAGAACTACCCTGTTGTTCCATCTTATCTGCTGTTGTTCTTGTCCAAGAACCCTTATTTTTTTCCTGGACTAGGGTAATTATTTCTTAATTGATATCCCTGAATTCATTATTTCCCCTCAGCAACTGGGGTGATACTTAAGATTTAAATAAGACCATATGACGCCTATATGATTTGAGCCTCACCTCCCTTTGTGTTTGTCCATCATCGTTCTCCTCACTCACTGGCTCTAGCCACTCTGAGCTTCTTGTTTGTTCCTACCTGCTGCTGTTCTTTCTGCCAGAATTCCTCTTCCTTAAGAACAAGATGTGGCTGAGTCCTTCTCTTCATTCATGTCTCAACCCAAATGTGATCTTCTTGGGTAAACCTTCCTTCTTTATGTCTCAGCTAGGGTAGTACCACCCCACATCTCCAGCACGGTAACTCAGTTGAGTCACCTGTTTTATTTCCTTGCTAGCATTTATTACTGGCTGAAGTAATATAATCTAGTTATCTATCCTCCCCATAGAATGTGTGCTCCCTGAGGTCAGAAATATTTGTGCTAACTGATCCCAGCAGCCCAGCACTTGAGAGTGGTGGTGATGCTGGACCTGGAGGTGGTGGAGTTGGTGGTGGTGGTTGGTGGCTTTCGTTGGTGGTGGTAGTGGAGGTGGAGGTGGTGGTGGTTGGTGGCTTTCGGTGGTGGTGGTAGTGGAGGTGGAGGTGGTAGTGGTGGTTGGTGGCTCTCGTTGGTGGTGGTCGTGGAGGTCGAGGTGCTGGTGGTAGAGGTGGTAGTGGTTGGTGGTTTTTGTTGGTGGTAGTAGTGGAGGTGGAGGTGGTGGTGGTAGTCATACTGCTGGTGCTGGTGGTCATGAAGATCGTGGTGGTGGGTTGTGGTAAGAAAATTGGTAAGAAGCATTCTTCAGATAGCAGGAACAGTATTGCAAAACCTCTGAAGTCAATGACCCTTGTAAGTCTCATTCAGAATTTTTATCTTTTGTTCACTAAAAGAAAACTATGCTAACTACATCTGTCATGACTACCTCAGTTTTTACTAATGTCTTTTGACAATCGGTAAAGTGCCTTTCTCACTCTGGGTTAGTGGTTTGTACTAATCCTCATACTTTTCCTGTCTCCGTAGTTCCCTTCCCTGTGGCCTGCCAGAAAGATTCCCTTGCTGATGTCGTTTTCATGGTGGACGAGTCACTGGGAACCAGAGAAAACTTAAGGAACTTACAGAACTTCCTGAAGGACATTACCGTCTCCCTGGATGTGAAGGACAATTGCATGCGGATTGGACTTATGAGTTACAGCAACAGAGCTAAGACTATTTCTTCTCTGAAATCAAGCACAACCCAGTTTGAATTTCTGGAGCAAATCCAGAAGCTTTCTCTCCAGGCTGGGAAATCCAATGCTGGGGCTGCCATTGACATGATGAGGAGAGAAGCCTTTTCAGAGTCAAGTGGCAGTAGAAGGGCACAGGGGGTGCCTCAGATCGCAGTTCTGGTCACTAACAGGCCATCAGATGATGAGGTGCGTGAGGCGGCACAGAAACTTCTGCGGGAGGATGTAATTGTGTTTGCCATGAGCATCCAAGGGGCTAACAATACGCAGTTAGAAGAAATAGTGTCTTACCCTTCGAGACAGAGGGTTTCCACGCTGAAGTCCTATGCAGACTTGGAACGTTATAGTAGGATCTTTCAGAAAAAACTCCAGAATGAAATATGGGATCAAATTTCTATTCGTGCCGAACAAAGGAATCTTGATGAGACTGGTATGTTTTAAAAATTACTATTCTTATTGTAAAATATAAATAGTTGTTTAGGGCTGGGACAAGAGCAAGACTGAGTGTAATTGGATAAGGGAACTTTGGCAATCATGGTAAAGTTCTAAAACTAAATCTTGATGATGGTTGCAAACCTTTATAAATTTACTAAAAATCATTGAATAATTACAGTTGCTGAAGTTTTTAGCATAACTCAATCATAATTCATTGAAATGTGAAAAAAAGTGTTAATTATAAATATTTTAATAATGTTGATGAACACAAAGAAGAAAATAAAATCATCTGTAATCCTATCTTTCAGATAAAACCATTCTTAACATTTATTTCTCTTGTCTTCTAGTCTCGTCTCTCTCTCTCTATGCTCATGTACACACAAACACATACACAGTTTTTAAAAAATGGTACATCATTGTGTGTGTCAGTGTTGTCCAACAGAACTTTTTGTGATGATGGAAGCATTCTCTATCTGTGCTGTCCGGTAAGGCAGCCACTAGCCAAATATGGCTGTTGAGTACTGAAATGTGGCTGGTGTAACTGAGGAACTGAATTTTAAATTTAATTAAATTTTAATTCGTTATAATTTTCATAGCCACATGTAGCTGCTGGCTGTTTGCTGGACAGTGCAGGAATATACAGATAGGTAACTTGTATGAGCTACAGTTACATTTGGGTGCGACTAACAGAAATAAAAATAGCAGTGATTTAAACAGGATAAAACTGTGTGTTCTGTTACGCAAATAAGTCCTGAGGTCGGCAGACAGAGCTGGTGGGGTGCACCACGGTGTAAGGACCTTGTCTGTTTCTCTGTTATTTTTTTGCTGTTTGTGGCCTTTATTGCCAGGATCATAGCCCAAGAGAACTGCTTAAGGCATTACATTCACATCCAGAAAGCAAGAAGGATGAAAGAGAAGGAACAGGGCAGGCTTCCACCTCCTTTCTTCAAGGATTTTCCCAGAAATTACACACACCATTTCTGCATACATCCCATTGGCCAGAACCTACTCACCTTGTCATTCCTAGATGTAAAAATGGGAGCTGAAAAATGCAGTCTTTATTTGGGGCAGTCAAGTAGGTAAAAATTGGGGCTTCAGTTAGTGTAGAAGGAGAGAATGGATGTTGGGGATAACTAATATTATCTGCCTTACCCACTTTTCCATCCATCTTAGATCACGAACTTTTGTCCATTTCTTTAAATATTCTTTGGCAAAAATTCTTTTTTGTTTTTGTTTTTTTGGTGAGGAAGATTGGTCCTGACCTAAGATCTGTTGCCAATCTTCCTCTTTTTGCCTGAGGAAGATTGTTGCTGAGCTAACATCTATGCCAATCTTCCTCTGTTTTGTATGTGGGATGCCACCACACTATGGCTTGACAAGCAGTGTGTAGGTCCACACCCAGGATCCAAACCTGTGAACCTTGGGCTGCTGAAGTGGAGTGCACAAACTTAACTGCTACACCACTGGGCTGGCCCCACAACATTCTTTTTAGGTTGGGAATAATATTCCATCACACGGATATAACATAATTTGTTTAACATATCCTAAACTGCTGGATATATAGGTCATTGCCAATGTTTTGCTCTTATAAAAGTCTTGCAGGGGTCATCCTTGTTCCTATATCTTTATGTACAACCATGATTATTTTCTCACTTTCTGATCTTTTTTATTTTTTCCCTCCCATCATTCTAGTGAAGGATATCCTAGTTAAGATGCTTTGTGAATCTGCTGCAGTTTTCCTCAGCTCTTTTCAAAGGTATACGCAAGAGAGGCTTGATGTCACTTTGAGTTTATCTAATTCTGAGGTATCTGCTGTGTTCACACATTTCCTCTGCAGAGAAAATGCTTCCAAACAATTGGAACTGGAATTTGGCAGCACTCACATGGAAAAGAATTGTAATCTTCCAATGTTATTAAAGGCTAATTTTAAACTCAGCCCAGTCAATTGAAGGTTTAAGGATGCATCCTGGGCCTGCCCCAGATTTCCTCTGGCACATGTACGTCACAAGCAGCAGCAAGAGACAAGTCCCCTGTTACCGCCTGAGTGATCCGTAGGGGAGTCCCTCAGAGTGGCAGCCACCTTGGTCTATACAAACTATTAAGACATGGGGGGATGTATAATGTGGTCTCTCTCAAGGAGTTTGCAGTGATGTGACAAACAACTATTATTGTCGTTATAGAAATTCTAAATGGGAAGTTATGGAACCAAGGCTAGGGTGATGGCCATCCATGGGGATGGCTCTCTTCCATAAGGCTTCAGTGGGTGGCTTCTTATTCATTCAGTGGCTCTCAAATATTGGTGCTTGACTTAGGTTGGGTTCCTCAGAAGTAGTTACCAGACAAGGATTTATGTGAAATTGATATATTAGGAAATATACCCAGGAAAAACTGGAGATAGGTAGGGAAGTGAGGAAGTAGAACCAGGAAGAGAAGGGTGATAAGCAAAGTCCTGTGGAGGGTCAGTTCCACAGGGCCATTCTAGAGACACTGTGGGTTAAACTTTAGGGTTGTCCCAGTCAGGGGGCAATGTACCTAGAGAATTTATATTCTAGCACACATGAGGGAATATAAATTTGCAGACACTTCTCACTCAAGCGCCAAGCAAAGAGGGTTCCAACAACCTGAGAGAAGCCCACCCACAAACAGACACCGGTGCTAACCGTTGGAGTGAAAGCACTGAGGGCCAATGTGCACAAAACTGCTAAAGGATTTGAGGGGATACAGGCAGAGCCCCAACAGCGGCTGCTGCAAACTTACCAGAGTTCCCTGGGGAGCTTGTAAATAACTCAGTGGGTCAAGCCCTACCCTAAAGCTAATGAATCAGTTTCTAAGGGTGGGGCGTGCACACTTGCATTTTAGTAAGCTCCCCAAAGAACTCATGCTAGCAATGTTTGAGAGCCACTACCTTAGTGAATTTGCCTTGGTCCAGAGTGTGGTGGCTAGCTCTGTAGTGTCAGAATGGTCAGATACAACCTAACCAATGGTCAAACCAATCTGTATTGACTTAGTCACTGCTGCATCCACCACATCTAGCACATAGTGGGTATTCGATTTTTTATCTTTGTAATGAGACCTATCCGTGCCCAGGGGCCTGGACATTCATGTCCTCTGAGAAGTACATTCTCTCCCTGTAGACATACCAAGTGAGAAGCTAAATTATAATCAAAAGACTGCCAGAAATTGTGGAATCAGAGCAAGGGGGTTAGTTTTATAATTGAAATGTCTAGTGGCATCCAATTAGGTAGATGATTCTATTTCAAAGTCAGATAAATAGATCTCTATCTATCTCTCTGTATCACTGTACAGGTGAGGCTTTGGGACACATTCTTCTTCAACACTGCCCAATAGAACTTTTTATGATGATGGAAATGTTCTGTATTTACACTGCTTAATAGGATAGCCACTAGCCACATGGGGGCTGTTGATCACCTGAAATGTGACTAGTGCAACTGAAGAGCTGATTTTTAAATTTTATTTTATTTTAAGTTGTTTAAATTTACATTTTAATAGCAAGGTGTGATTAGTGGCTAGCGTGTTGAACAGTACAGCTCTAAGTGAGGTTACATGGGCGTTGCCTGCTTACCTACTGCGACTCACGTTTTTCTCTCCTTCATGCTGACCACCACTATCTTCCTTCTGAAGAATATCTTTTTCATTAATTATATAAATCAATTCATTCTTCTTATTGTCAAGTTTTGCTGACCTGGGATCAACCCTATCTTTTGCAGATAACTCCTTATCTTTGCCCTGACATTTTATGTGTGGATTTCATAGTTTAATTTTCAGGGAAAATTTATTTCAAGTATTTCTGATTTCTTAAGGACCAATTCCCCATAGCCCGAAGCAGTGTCAACAGCTATAAATTGCCAAAAATCTGTCAAGAGAAAAAATATTTCTGAAATGACTAGATTGTCTTTTATTATTTATTTATTTTGTAGATCCTTTCTATTTTATAGATCTTTTATTTTAAAGATCTTTTCACATACTCAACCAGATAATTGCATAAATAATCCAAATTTTAAAAGTATATTCTTTCTCCTACCCAGTTTCAATGAATGGCTAGTTAGAGTTATAAACAGGAAAGTTAAAACACTTAGGAGAGTTAGAATACTTTTTCATAAAATCTGCTCAACAAAGGGAAGAACATGGAGAGCTCTTTTATTTAAAAACTTTTGCTGAAATCTTGTGATGTTCCAGGCCTACTGGGCAGAAGCAGAGAACTAGGCAAAGTCTCTGTACTCGTGGAGCTGACATTCTGTGGCAGGAAGCAAGCTGTGCTCATGAACACCTGAATAAGATAATTTCAGAAAGTAATGAGTATTATAAAGAAAACAGGCAGGGTGGTCAATTAGACAATGATTGATGTGCTTTAGCTGAAGGGGAAGAGAAGGTGTTTCTGAAGAGTAACGTTTGAGTTAGCACATCCATGATGAGATGAGACTGAGGAAGCCATGGGAATATTTATGGGGAAGAAGATTCCAGGAAGAGAGGAGGGAAAGTGCAAAAGCCCTGGGGCACATTCAAAGTACAGAAAGAAGCCCAGTGTGGTTGAAGCATGGTGAGCAAGATGAAGAATTGCTAGAAATGGGATCAGAGACAGAAGCAGGGGGAAACATCAGGTCTATTTATTTATTTTAAATTCTCAATGCAATGATAAATCATTTAAGCAGAAGAGTGATATGATCTGGTTCTACTTTTAAATATATTGTTCTAGTTGTTCTGGGAAGAAGAGGTTATTGGAGAAGTAAGAACAGAAGGTCATCTATCCCATCTCGTTTCTCAAGAAATGAAGGCAGAAACTGTCTAAAAAGGCAGGTGTCAATACTAGAAAAATGATTTAACTCAGAGCCTGGAGACTTGAGATTCTGCTCCTTACTCATTAATTTACTGGCTGTGTGAACTTAGACAAAACAGGCCTCCCTCTGTTTCAGTTTCCTCACAAGGTTGTGAATTTCCAAAGAGAAAATGGGCATGAACATACTCAGTGAAGGAGACAGGCTCTCTCTGCAAGCGTGAAGTGTCCTTTTTCTTTAGAACCTTCACAGCCTCATGTTTTTCTACAAACCCTCTTGCAAAATTTTCCCCAAATCCTCTATAATTAATGGAGAATGCACTTTCCACTTTCATTTTTTTGCAGGTTGTTTGGATACAAAAGAGGCTGATCTCTATTTCCTCATTGATGGCTCAACCAGCATCCAGAACGAACAGTTTGAGCAAATCAAGAGATTTATGTTAGAGGTGACAGAAGTGTTCAGCATTGGCCCAGGCAGAGTCCAAGTTGGAGTTGTGCAGTATTCACATGAGATCAGAGAGGAATTTTCTATCGGTGTCTATTCTAATGATGTGGACTTAAGGAAGGCTGTTTTGAACATCAAGCAACTGACGGGTGATACTCACACCGGGGCAGCCCTGGCCTTCATGCTGCCAAAAATAAGGGAGGGAAGGAAGCAGAGGCCAAGCAAGGTTCCCTGTTACCTCATTGTGCTGACTGATGGGCAGTCCCAGGACCACCACCGCATCCTGGAAACTGCTAACAGGATAAGGGCTGAAGGGGTCACCATTCACGCAGTTGGCATTGGGGAGGCTGACAAAACGGAGCTGCAACAAATTGCTGGGAATGAAGAAAGAGTTCACTTTGGGCAGAACTTTGATTCTTTAAAAAACATAAAAAGTGAAGTTGTTCACAGCATCTGCACTGAGAAAGGTAAGCAAAACTAAAAAGGCTTTTTTCTCCACACTTCTTTAGTTGCTTCAGGCAGACTAAAAGCCAGGCTGAGACGGGAGCGATGTGACCAGCTGTCTGGCTAACATTTTGCTAACTTCCTTTACCACCTTGGAGAGATGCAGCCCCTCCCTTTAAACCCATTGCCAAGGTTGGAAAAATCCCTCTCCAGACAGCTGCCTGAGGCCACTGGGGAAGTCCTAAGTAGGAGGCCTGCTAAGAATGCTGTGGCCTTGACACAGCCCACTGCTGTGGAGCGTGAGAGGCTCTAGGTGTGAGTTGTGTGTGAGTGGGCATGCGCACGCACTAACTGAGGCAGGTGAGCACAGTGGAAACAAAATGGGCTCTGGCTTTAGGTAGATCAAGGTTCAACTCACTTTTCCACTTGAGCCTCAAACTTCCTCATCTATAAAATGATCACAGAATCCTACCTATAGGAGAGAATCCTTGTCGATTTAGCATAATAAACACCAACCATTATTCTCTATTATGAATGCATATCTAGTACATATGTAACCCTTGTTTATTTTTATTTTTAACAGAAACACGTTTGCATTTTTGTTCTGACTAAAAATTAAGTAACAAGAGTTTGGAAGAACAATTTGCAAATTCTGGTACCTGATTGTTATTTCTCTCAATAATAGCCACTTACTAATTGAAGGTAGTATGTGTCGATTGCTAGTATTAGCACGTGAAAATATTGTCTGCTGGGAGGCAAGTTAGCTTACTGGTTAAGAGAGAGGATGCTGGAGTCAAAGAGCAAAAGTTCAGACTCCAACTTTATCACTTATCCTTTGCGGACCTTGAATAGATTACTTACTGTCTACCTGCCTTGGTTCCCTTGTGTGTAGGCCTATTATGAATCTTACAGGTGATAATGCATGTGGGGCACTTAGAAGCATGCTTGGCACATTGTAAGTGCTACATAAAAGTTAGCTTTTGCAGAGGTTGGCTAAGGTGTTCACTGATGAGGGAAGGAAAAGAATTCTGACTTATTTGAACTTACAAAAGAGAAAATGTGTTGGAATTTTCTCTACATCACTAAAATCAAAAGAAAAATAAACAAGCCAATAAGTAGCATTCTCAGCAAAATCCTAAATCCCAATTTTGTTCATTGTCCTCCCTGTGTGGACAGTAATAGAGCTGGGTCTTCAGGATGTCTTAGAAAGAGTACAAGAGGAAAACTTCCCCACTGTTTCCTGGAGTTGATGCCCAGGAAAGGGCGAGGGTTTCAGAAGGCATAAAGTAGATCCTATCTCAGGTCCTCTCCAGTGAGAAGGTCCTGGACCAAGCTGAGGAGGTGCAGTACAGGCAGTTGCAGATCAGAGGCCTGAACACCAGCACGCCTGAAGGAGGAGACGAGCAATGCACATGGAAATGAGCCATAAGATGGTGAACAGAGAGGGAGGAAAACTAAAGAGCCAAAGCTCAAGGGCCTAGAAAAACACTGGCTCGTCTCAGAACAGATGCGGATGGAGTGAGAAAGAGTGCATTGGTTAGTTGGCTGGTTAAGTGGCTCTCACAAGAAGACCCCAAAGTACACAACACAGAATATTATTTCTCTCTTGTGTAATAGTCCAGAGTGAGCAGTCCAGGTCTAGTAGAGGCTGCTCCATGCTCAATACATAGCTGCCATTTCTAGGCCAAAAGTGAAGCTCCAGTTCTCATCACCTTGCGTTAGTGGAAAGGGAGAAAGGGCCAGGGGAGCCCACCATACTCAGCTGTCTTATTGTTAAGACCCGGAAGTGCCCAAATCACTCCTGCGCATATCTATTGGCTGAAACTTAGTCACAGGGCCACCTCCAGCTTCAAAGAAGCCTGGGAAATAGTCTTTACCTGGCCAGCCATCTGCCTAGCTGAAACTTTATTGACATAGAAGAATGGGAGAAAAGATATTAGAGGACAAGAAGCAGTCTGTCACAAACAGATACAAGGGGGCACTTCTTGTGGACACTAAACCACATGTAAAAGTCTACTCCGTTTACATGTGTTCCATGGAGGAAAGCCTGCCACACTTCACAGCCGTGGGGCTTTGCCAAGGCCACAGACATCTTCAGTGACCTCCTTATTTACAACTTTCATGACGGCCCCGGGGCAGCTTGGTTCTTAAATGGTGGTTTTAATCCTCCCTTGTGGGCCTTACACAAGTTATTGAAAAATGATTATCATTTTATCCTTCTATGGCTGATGCTAATTGTTTATTCTCAAATAGTATGGGATAGACTCTGTGAGTGTTGAGGGAGGGACTGGTAAGAGAATGACAGCACTAACAGATAAATAGACAAAAAGGATAAGACTAAGGAGATACATGCTAAAGAAAATCTATTTGCATATTTTGTATATATACGTACGCATACATACGACATCTGTATTGTGAATTAATAACAGTAGTTTTTTTCTATGGCTTACAGAAATCGATCTTCTTTGTGGGTATGTATATACATATACATATAAACATATGCAAATATATGTCCATTTCCACTCAGTAGGGGATCTACAAATTTTATGTGTAAATAAAAGCACAGTCCATGTTGAATAGATATGTGTGTACTAATGTACTTGTTATCTCTAGTAAAAGCTTTTCACCCCAATTTTTAATACTGATTTACAGTATTTATCAAATCACTTTAAATTATTCCAGAAAATGATGCTATATAAAGATTATTTGGAATTTTGTGTTTCAAGAGTATACATAAAACCCTGGAATATCAGTCCTATGAGTACAGGGAATTGGTTATTTTTTTTCTGATTCCTTTTTTTTGATCACCACTGTGTCCTTAACACATAGCCTTATGCTTGGCCTTTCGTGCACCTCAAGAATTATGAATGAATGAATTGTGAATAAATGAATGATGATGCATGAATAAATACACGCTTTGGAAGTTGCATTCTTTCTGGATAATCTTCGATGTATTTCTGATTCAGAGTCCTAGTCAGCAGGTTCCTGCTAAAGAAGCAAATAAAATTTTCAAATGCAATAGCAGTTGCTTGAGTTAATTTTTGACGTTTTCTGATTAATGCATTTATTTCTGCTTTACTATTTCTGCATATTCTGAGAACAATGTCAACCTGGTTTATTTCTGGTCTTTTTGATAACGTGCAGGATGTGAAGACATGAAGGCTGACATCATGTTTCTGGTGGACAGTTCTGGCAGTATTGGACCTGAGAATTTTGGGAAAATGAAAACCTTCATGAAAAACCTGTTAGCTAAGATTCAAATTGGTCCTGACAAAACCCAAATTGGTGTCGTTCAGTTCAGTACTGATGCTAAGGAAGAGTTCCAGCTTAATAAATACTTTACACAGAAAGAAATTTCAGATGCCATAGACCGAATGTCTCTCATCAACCAAAACACTTATACTGGACATGCACTGGAGTTTGTAGATCAGTACTTCAGCCGCCTCAAGGGGGCCCGTCCTGGGGTCAAAAGGTTTCTCATCCTCATCACGGATGGAGAAGCACAGGATGGTGTGAGGGACCCTGCTAGAGCTCTTCGGGAGAAAGAGGTGGTCATATTCTCTGTGGGAGTGTATGGTGCCAATAGGACTCAGCTAGAGGAGATCAGTGGGGATGGCAGCCTCGTCTTCCAAGTTGAGAAGTTCGATGATCTCAAGGCAATAGAAAGTAAACTCGTCTTTCGTGTGTGTGCTCTCCATGGTAAGTGGCCCTGTTATTCTCCAGGACTCAAGGATGTGAACTGTTGATTTTATAGTGGGGTGAACAGTGGGTTGTACTCTGGGGTTGGCCTCTAACTGGACTTTGATGTTAAGGTTTGGTCTTATCTCTGTTGTATTAAAACACCCATTGACCTCCAGGGATATTCCAGATTAACAATGTTGTCAGCTAGTCTGGCAACAAAATCGTCTGGTTTTGGTGACTTCAAATGTATTCCGTGAAGTTCTCAGAATTTTACATTAAACTTCCACCTCTTTAATACCTGCATACCTAGATTTTTCCAGAGCCAATTTTTAATCCCAAATGATTCCCCAGAATTGTTTTTTGGCTACCTAAAACCGTTGTTAAGTAGTAAATAATTAGAAATACAAATTCTTCTTCACCTTAGTTAAATTAAATCCAGTATCCTAAGCACACACCCCCCCGCCCGCCAAAAAAACTCCTCTGTATTTTAAAGAGATATATATTGTATATATTTTCATTATTTTATATTATTCCTTAGCTTCTATCAGATAGGTATTTTACATTTGTGTGTTCACATATCTATCCCTTTGGAAAATTTTAATTTGTTACTTTTTAAATGATTGCTTGGGGTCATCATTTTTATTTCACAAACTATAGTGCTTTTCAAATTGTATTGACCTGGGGCTGGCCTGGTGGTGCAGCAGTTAAGTGCGCATGTTCCACTTCGGTGGCCCGGGGTTCGCAGGTTCGGATCCTGGGCATGGACATGGCACTGCTTGACAAGCTGTGCTGTGGTAGGTGTCCCACATATAAAGGAGTGGAAGATGGGCATAGATGTTAGCTTAGGGCCAGCCTTCCTCAGCAAAAAGAGAGGAGGATTGGTGGAAGATGTTAACTCAGGGCTAATCTACCTCAAAAAAAAAATTGTATTGAGCAGCCTTCAGTTTGAGCCCATCAATTTGAATGGCTTTTGAGTGAGAAGTGGCTATAAAACTACATGTAAGACTAAAACTGCCTGTTCTTTTCAATCTATCATGTGCTGTTACCTGTGTTTTGGGTACAACTAAGAGAACAAACTAAAGTATTGGTAAGTTTGTTGTGTGTCATTCCCCTGGCCTCAGAGAGACCTCTTTTGGACTTTATTCTTCAGAATATGTGTGTGAAGTTTTCAGAAAGTTAACAAATAAAATGTCTCAGTGTGAACTCTGAGTTTTAGGCAATGGCGCTAAGATTTCTCTCATTACAACTTAATAGGAGTTTTTTCTTCCTCCAAGAATGGCAGTGATTCCAACACTCTTGATAATGCTGAGACTTTGTAAGAAAGGCTTACCTTACCTTGTCCACAGCCCCACCTTTGAAATTCGCAAGACTTTTCCTGGCATTTCTTCATTATGATACATGGAATGTTTGTAGATTTCCTGTCTATAGCATAAGGTGAAATTCAGCTGCCGCATACATTAGATTGACTCATAAATATTTTTTGAGTCCTGACTAGTCACCACATCTCAGTGGGTCATGGCCCCAGGTTCCTACAGATATAGCCTGGGCTCATCCACAGTGTCTGAGACTTGAAATTTTGAGACCTCATTGCCAAAAATAAGGATTGGAGGTAAGATAGGCAAATGGAAGTTGGAGAAAATGAACCTTGGGAAAGGATGTGCTTAAGGTACTGAGGGAAGGAAAAGAGAGGAGAGCCCACACTTTGGAGACCTAGACAGAGCGGTCACTTGGCTTCTAAGGTGGAGGAGGGCTTGGGGCTAGGGATGAGGTGATAGGAGCCTTAGTTGTACCCCCACTTGGGGCCTTTCTGAGTTCTTATTCAGGAGGTCAGGGGAGGGAGCACAAATAAACGCAGATATGTGTGGTACACATAGGAAAGTCTGCCTACCAGAAGTTGAGAAGACAGCTGGAGCCAGAGGAAGTAGGACAAAAATCCCAGCTTAGACAATGAACACCTAAACTCTTTAAAGCAGCAGACCAGTTTGGCAAACATCGGTCATGTCTTACCATTATATTGACATTGAACTACCTTCTGACATTTCCTTTCTGTTGAAAGTCTGCTTAGCAAAAGACGTTACACTTTCTAATGAGATTTAGCAGAACAGGAGCAGAACATAAGAACCACCACTCACAGAGTCATATAGATACGGGTACGAATGTCCTTGGAATCATGCGCTGGGCAAGTTGTACGTTTCTGAGCCTCAGCTTCTCTCTCCGTGAAATGGCAGCAGTGCCCTCTAAGAACTCAGTGAGCTGCAGTGTCTGGCACATGGTAGGCTCATGGCAAATGTTAGTTTGCTCTCCTTCTCAGCTCTCTGTGTAGAATGTACTGCAGAAGGTTTGTGATGCCTGCTTTCTTCTTCTTTCAGATTGTAAAAGGATTAACCTGTTAGACATCGTGTTTGTGCTGGACCATTCAGGCAGCATAAATTCACAACAGCAAGAAAGCATGATGAACCTAACTATCCATTTGGTGGAGAAAGCAAATGTTGGCAGGGACCGAGTTCAGTTTGGAGCTCTCAAATATTCTAATGACCCTGAGGATCTTTTCTACCTTAATACGTACTCAAAGGGAGCAGCAATCACTGAGGATCTGAGGAGGCGCAGGAGCACAGGCGGGAATACCTTCACAGCCAAGGCTCTAGAGCACGCAAACAGCCAGTTCACTGAGAAACATGGCAGCCGCATCAAGCAAAACGTGAAGCAGATGCTGATCGTCATCACTGATGGGGAATCTGATGACCGATCGCAGCTCAGTGACACAGCACTGAAATTAAGAAACAAAGGCATTATCATCTATGCAGTGGGCGTAGGAAAGGCCGACCAATATGAACTTGAGGCTATAGCAGGGGATAAAAACAATACTAGGCATGTAGATAATTTTGACGAACTGAAAGATACTTACCAGTTTCTACAAGAGGGTATGTGTGCCAATGCACAAGAGGGTAAGTTGTGATTTTTAAAAATTTCTATGGGGGTAGCAATGAAAAGTTAGGCAAAGAATAAATTATGCATCTTGGCTTCTCTTTAGCTGGGTATCATGAGCTGAACATTCCTCTGCTCAGGCTACATGTTTTCTCATCTCTAAAAGAAACATGTCAATTGAGAGAGATACTAAAGGTCCCCTCCCACCATGGCTTGCACGGAAGAGATTATACAAGAAGGCTGCAGAAGCGTTCTTGCTGTCTTGCCACCCTACTTCCTTTTTCTTGGCAGAAAGGAACTCTTCTTAGGATCATATTCGCCTTGCCCCGTTTCATAGCTACTCGTGGTATTCCATTTGCTTAACGGTCTCAGTGCACCACTGGGCATCAGTTTCATGCCAAACTCAAGTGGAGATCATGGTATAAACAGACAGACTTTTGTCTTTGAAGATCCAGGGCCCTCTAAATGGGATTAGAGGCATCCTGTGGGGCCACAGGAAGTCCAAGCGCTCCAATATGTTTTTCTGGATAAGGGCCACCAGTGCAGAGGGAAGGATATGGGAGTTGAATATGGGGTAAAGGAGACTGGATGCTAAGAAAAGGGAGGAAAGGGGCCTAAGCTGATTCCATGAGATACCACTGGGGTAAGGTGGGCTGGAGGCATCACATCTGAGTGAGGGAAGGGCGAGACTTGCCACCTGCTCTGAAAGCAGCCAAGATTGACAAGTCATTTAGGGCGGGCTGCTGGAACCTCTTTGGAAGGTCTGAATCCTTGCCGTATATTGGCCCAGTCCTCCCAACCTGGCAAATAAATCAGTCAACCAACTAACTTCCTTTCATCTTTCCTTCTTTGTTCTCTTCCTGCTGACTTCCTTCTCTTCTTCCTTTCCTCCTTTCTTCCTTCTTCTCTACCAGTTTGAAACCTACTTTTGTAGCCAACACAAATCATCTTTCTAAGACTGACATTATCCCACCCCTGTAAGCAGTCCAACCCCAAACAAAGCCTTCCTGCAAATCCCATGCAGATCAGCATTTACTGTGCTGAGTGAAACTATGTCTGACCACCATAGCTCTACCTTACTTAAGTAAGCAATAAATTTATCTTCTTGTTTCAGATCCTGAATAATGGTATTATCTTTAAGAAAAAATTAGAACTTTTCCCAAGGCAGCAGGACCGTCTCAATTCTTCTGCCTGTTCTGGCCTATCCCTTGACTCCTACCTTGAAACCTGCTCTCCTTGCCATCTGTCTTGCTACCTTCCAGTCCATTCTCAACACTGAATGATCTTTCTAATGCACACTGGACCATGTCACTGCTCTGCTTACGGTTTACAATTTCTAACTCCTGAGTTCCATCTAGCACCCGCCCACGTCTCCAGCCTCATCTATTGCCCCTCCCCTCTTCACAGTCTCTCCTGCCATTCTGAAGTTCCACCAAATCTTTGCAGGCACCATTCTACCCACCACAAACATGCCCGCCCACCCCTTCTCCTGGCTACATCCAGCTTGTCTGTCACATTTCAGCCTTTGTTTGCCAGTTACCTTACCCAACACCTGATGGTATTGCCACTGTGTCCTCCAACCCCTGCACCTTCTATTTCTCCTGGTGGTAGCACTTAACACATATTTGCTGTTTCCTTATCTGTATCTGTCTCAAGACTATGAACTCCTTGGGCGGGTTTGGCCTCTTATTTATCATTGCGTCCCCACCAAATGTAGTATGTTACTGGGACTACAGTCTCTTCCTAGAAATATGGGGGCTATTTTATTCTCATCTCTCGTGCCTACCAATTGGAGGTAGATGCTGAGATGGAGTTTGGGATACAAGATGTGTATTAGGGATCCACACCTGTGAAAGAAAGAGGGATAGCAGGATGGGCAGAAGAAGTCAAACAGTGATGCGTGCTTGACAAAGCTTCAAACCTGGTAGAGAGCTCTGGAGAGGGCATTGCCCATCGGAGTTGTCCAGCATCAGACTAAAACAACAGGGTCTTTATATCCCTTTCCCCGTTAGTCCCTGGATGTGGTCTGCCCTGGGAAGAGCATGGCCTTTGGAAAGGCATCTCTGTAGTGAGGCTGACCCTGAAAGGAGCTGACAGCTGGAGGCCGTCTGCTGATCACACTCAAATAGCCAGGTAGCAAGTGCTTCCTTGAAGGTCTATCTAGACAGCCCATCTCTGTGTCTGCCACACTACCCTTACAAGGAATTACTCAGTGACCTTTAGTAATGACTTTAGTGCCTCCCCTATCCCAGCCATTGCATTTTATTGGAACGGAGTGTAGAAGATCATCTTTTGGTTATGGGACATTTCTCGCTGAACTTCAGGAAGATGACTCCATGCCCTGTTTACTAGCCATAAGCACTTGTCCGATGAAGTTTTAATATTTGGCTTGTGATAGCATTAAAAAATTTTTGCAGTAGAAAAAAGTTCTGGATTTAAAGCTAAAAAGGATCGAGAGGTCCAGGTACCAGCTCCACTGCATAGTAATTGTGTATTCTTAGGCAAATTATTTAACCTCTGAATTCCATTTCTGTATCTATACAATCAGAATAATTTCTCATAAAGTGGTCATGAATATTAACTGTTATTGAATGCAAAAGATTTTTTAAATGATAATTCTCAACACAAATAAAAAGTGGTAGCGTTACTAGTAACAGGAGTACTGATAATGGTACAGTGGTACCATTACCTTGACTTGGGTGAACCTTCCAATCTGGGTATGTTGAAGGGATTTCTAGTCTCTTTGTAATTACCTTTCAATGAATATATTCAATCTATTCAAACTTATTTTCTTTCACTGAGTATATTTCAGTGTCATTTCAAATGAATCATATAAATAATTAAAATTTGAGACAAAATCTATTCTCTTTCTCCTTCCTGCTATTTTTCCTTCTCTCTGTGAGCCATTCAGTGATTCTCTCTTCTGTTAACTTAGCTTGATTTGCTGCTAATGTGGGGATTTAGTAAAGCAATTTAAGTATTTGAGTAAGGGGAACATTTAGAATGATTCATGAGGAAAATAATTGATTTATTTTTTCCAATTGCAGTCTGTAAAATTCAAGAAGCCGATGTGATTTTCCTTTGTGATGGCTCTGACAGGGTATCTGATTCAGAGTTTGTTACCATGACAACTTTCTTGTCAGACTTAATTGATAATTTTGACATTCAGTCTCAAAGAATGAAAATTGGGATGGCTCAATTTGGGAGCCACTACCAAGAAATTATTCAGTTGAAAAACTCTCTGACTAAAACCGAGTGGAAGATGCAAATTCAAACTATCACCAAGAACCATGGGCATCCGAAAATTCACTTGGCCCTTGAAGAAGTGGCATTGATGTTTCGTCCATCTGCTGGTGGGAGAGGAAAAGCTGGTGTCCCTCAAACTTTGGTTGTTATCACATCTGGGGATCCCCGCTATGATGTGTCAGATGCAGGAAGAATCCTGAAAGACCTAGGAATTTGTGTCCTGGTTTTGGGCATAGGGGACATTCATAAGGCGCAGCTTCTGCCAATAACAGGCAATTCTGAAAAAATAATAGCCTTTCAAGACTTCAATAAATTAAAGAGTGCAGACGTGAAGAAAAGAATTGTCCGTGAAATCTGCCAGAGCTGTGGGAAAATCAGTAAGTGTTCCCTTGCTCGTTGTTTTTATTTAATTGCAACTTCTCACTTCTCCATTTCCCAAGGTGTCTTATGAGCTAGTCTAGCAGAACGTATTTTTAGAAAAGTGTGCAGTGAGAATAGACTTCTCCTCTGTTTCCAAGAAGTTTGGGATCAGTCAGCCTCCCTCAGAGACAAGGAAAAGGGTGCAGAGGCTGGAGGAGACCCTGGGCGGTGTCCTCTGGTCAGCCCTCTCCCCCCACTGCAATCCAGTGTTTATGCTCCTCTTAGCATCTAGAACTCAGTTTTCTCTTTCTCGCCTCTCCACTCCAGAAGTCCTAGAATAATGCCTTACATCCAATAGGAAGTAAGTAAAATAAACATTTGCTGTTTGGAAGTTTTACTTTCTTAACCTTGTTAAACCATCTTGTAAGGGACTCGGTGTGCATGTCTGTTTGTGTCTGTGTGGGCATATGTGTGTGTATGTTTTCATCTTTTGATGATGGCATTCATATACTCATAATATAGTAAAGATTTGAATTGTCCTTAGGGATTACTTGATTTCCAGAGGTCACAAATGGCTGCAGAGGCCAAGTGGGTAATGTAAAGGAGTCAAGTGGACAGGGAGAGCAATGACCCATCCATGGGGATGTCACTGTTCAGCTCCAGCTGAGAGCAGCCAGCGTGGCTCAGGTTCTGTACATTTGCAGCTGGAGTTGGAGGACAGCACATTAGGAAGCAGCAGGCAATGATAACATTTTGTGGAATTTGCACAACATGCGGAAATTCCTCAAAGTGCTTCTATTTCTAGAGCTGTTATGATTGGAGCCACTTCTTTCGCAACTTGTATTGGTCTTTCCAAGCTCTCCAGATCTTTTATATCCCATTTGGGTGTTCAACTGCAGGCAGATGGTAGAAAGAACCCTGGGCCTGGAATCAGAAAGCCTGGGTTCTGTTTCTAGTTCAGCAGCAGCAGCCACCACAAATCATTGTCTCCTCATGTATAAAATGAGCAAGTGGACAGGGTCAGAGGTGACCAATGGAAACTTGTAGCTGAGTTGTGTTTGTCCTGTCCGGTGTTGACAACTTGTTAAATCAGTTGACAGCTTTTACAAACTGGAGATTTTACATTAAAAATGTAGATTTTAGGCTTCTTGTTGAAAACTCAGGTGAACTGACAATCCTGGGGCCCCTTTTCCACATGGCCACTGTCAGCTGGAGCTGAATAGTGAACAGATGGGTCATTGTTGACCATTCATTTTCTTCACTCTCTGCCCATCTGACTCATTTATATTACCCAGTTGGCCTTTGCAGCCATTTGAGTTTGTGACCTCTGGATTAAATAATCTCTAAGGACATTTCAAATCTTTAATATGTTATGATTATATGAATCATAGTATGTCATCATTAAAAGAAGAAAATACACATGTGCATACACACACACACACACACACACACACACACACACACACACAGAAAGCCAGGCAATGAGAATGAGACCAAACCATGGTTGGAACTTGGTTCCAAATAGCTACTGGAACTTGTAATATTTGAAAGGGAAACGTGTGTTATATGGTGATCGAGCAGCCAATATCTTCCTTCTTGAACGCTTTTTGGGTACTAGAGACCCTCCAGTTCTGGGCCATGACCACTCTCGTTTTCCTGCCTGGTTTCCAGATTGCCTTGTGGACATAGTGGTCGGGTTCGACATTTCAACTCACCTACTGGGACAGCCGTTGTTCCTTGGCCACCCCCAACTGGAATCATACCTCCCAGGCATCTTAGAGGACATCACCTCCATCAGGGGGGTGAGCTGTGGGAGAGGTGCAGAGGTGCAGGTGAGCGTAGCCTTTAAGGTGAACAGTAACCTAGAATTCCCTGTCAAGTTCCAAATCTACCAGAAAACGGTATTTGACAGCTTGCAGCAAGTCACGGTCAATGGGCCAACTCATCTGAATGCAGAGTTCTTGCAGTCGCTGTGGGACACGTTTGAGGATAAATCTGCATCCCGAGGACAGGTATCCGCGTCACATTCTGTGTCTCATCTCCACAGCCCTTCATTTGTTTCTCCCTCACAATTATGTATTTCGTTTTCCCATCATCCCCTTCTCTGCTTTCCTCTTTCTCTAGGTGCTTCTCATCTTTTCAGATGGTCTTGGAGGTGAAAGCACCACAATGCTTGAACAGCAGTCGGACAGGCTCAGAGAAGCAGGTATTAAGTTGAAAATTTAAATGATGAGACATGGAATGTGCTGAGCAAGGCTCTACCTGCTCAGGAGCTCTAGACCTGGGAATCTGTCTGGCTGCTTGTAGCAGATGCTGTTGGCGCCCTGCCTAAACCCCCTCGATTAGCCCACACACTCATCCCCCAAATGCTGCAAATGCTATGGCTGAGGGCTTACACCTGTGACTCTCTACAGACCGTGCCCTTGACTAACCTGCTGCTTGGAGGCGGGGTGGGGTTGTACCACATCCCACCTGGGAGTGGAAGGGGGGCAATCGCTGATATAGGGATACAAAAGCCCAGCACCCTGGCCTCAAGTGAGTCAACTCTGATACAATTTATGCTCCAGACTCCTTCATGAATCATGCCAAGGTCGTGCCAATCGTGACTTTGCTGAGACACATCCTTGCTTACAACTTCCCCTTCCCTTTTCTCCTGAATAAATCACACGCACACAAATTCCTCTCTCAGATTCTACCTCTAGAGAACCTGACCTAAGATGTTTCCTGCTGTCTCTGATTATCCATGTGAAAGCTAACAACACGGATTTTGAAAAGCACTTCTCAGTACACATCCTCTGTCCGTGCCATAGTTTCAGACTGCGCTGGAAGCTAAATGCAGGAGTCGAGAGTCATGTGCAAAGACAGAAGGCTCCAGTGGGTGTCAGATGGGGTACACTGTCGAGATTCCCTGCGCACAGGTGCACACTGGCTTCTGAGGTTTAGCTGCCATGGGCAACCTCCCTAGAGGCCACAGAAATTTCCTGCATGATTTCTGGGTTGTGTCACCCTCCCTTCTCAGATCTCTTCAACACCTTCCCAATGTTCCCAGGATATCAAATTCCTTAGTATGGCCCCCAACACTTTGCAGGGTCCGACTCCTGCTCCCCACTCCAGCCTTACCTAAATTTTGCCTCCTCACATTCAGCCTTCCAGGCATATGGAACCTTTTCTATTCTTCCTCCGAGGAACTTCACAGCCTCAGCATCCCTGTCCTTGCATAAATTCTTTTCTTTTGCCTAGAACACTCCCCACTCTCAGCTCCCCCCAAGTTCTTCTCTCCACCTTCCATCTCTGATTCTTTCCCTTGGCCAAATTCCATTCATCCTTTAGGATCAGCTTAGACATCTTAGAAACCTTCCATGACCTTCCAACACTGACTTAGGAGACTCTCCTTTGGGCTTCCTTAGCACCCTGACATTCCCTCTCAGAGCACTTATCTTCTCAAAGCAACTGTCTGATTCTTGTCCCCCTCTTCCATTAGACCATGCCTCTGTGAAGGGAAGGAGTATGCCTGTCCTGTTCATCTTGTATTCCTGGTACAATGTTTTAGACATAATAGGCTTCTAATAAGCAAATACTTGTTTAGTGAAAGGATGGGTAGAGTAAATGAACTAGCAGATGAATTAATAAGCGAATGAGTGAATAAATGAATAAATGAACTCCTGGGAATGGCTAGGAGTTCAGCTGAAGTTACAGTCATCCTGGGCTTTCCTCAGGCTCTCAGGGCTGGTTCCCAGGGCTGTTTGGTAGTGGAGATGACTTGAGAGCTATCATTGATTTGCATTCAGGAAAATTCTGAAGATAAACAATGCCCTTTCTTAAAAATTGCTTTTGAATGCCCAAGAATTGCATCACAATCAGTGGTGAGCCATTAAACACAGTTTTCTGCTAGTGTTCTTCTGTAAGATTTGTAGATAGTTTCTCTCGAGTACTTTTTCTTGGGGGGTTTCATGCTAAAGTTGGGGATCAGCGCCTAGTGCGTGTACTAAAAATGCAGGCAAACCTGCTGTCGGCTTCTTCATATATCAAGAGTACTGCTTTCTCTTATGTTTTTTTTCCCCTTTCTGATTCTTTGAATAATGTTCCCTGAGTAGAAATATGATAGACTTTTCTTCTTTTTCATGTACAACCCTTTTGGTTTTATGTCTGTTATTTTTACTCTCTAGGACTTGACGCTCTGCTGGTGGTATCGCTAAACACAAATGCTCATGATGAGTTTTCCAGCTTTGAATTTGGGAAAGGATTTGATTACAGGACCCACCTGACCATTGGAATGAGAGAACTGGGCAAAATGCTATCACAATATCTGGTGAGTTGTGGAACAAAAAATCATTATTCAAAATGCCGTGGGAACAAAATTGGAGTCTTGATGAGTATTCTCAAAGACTGCCTTGTTTGCCCCCTAAAAAAGTACATGGTCTTTACTTTATGAAAAAGTGTGAAAGAGTAGAGCATTGCATTTTTGTTTTTGCATGTCCTTTTATCCTTTGTCATCTCACCAAATGAATGCAGGGGACTAAACAACCAACCAGCCCCTAATCAGATAAAAAAGCCTCCAAAATTTATGCTGCAGAAATCCCGGGAAACAGGAGACTATCAACTAGGAACCAACCAGTCTTATGCGAAGTTGGCCTGTGGCCATCTATGTAGCGGGTCCCCTTTCTATAGATAGAGGTCATTTCCTTGAAGAGGGTATGTTGCCGATACAGTTGCTAGCCTAGTGCTCTCTAATGTGTGTCGAGTCTGAAGGACAGCCTTCTCTGCAGCTGCTCGCCCAAAGGGAGAGCACAGGCTGGCAGGTGGTGGATTATGATGTGTGTAAATGCAATTCTTATGTAATGAAGCTCCTCACAGTTGTTGCTCACTCAAGGTTGCTTTTTTCCAGGGAAATATTGCAGAGAGGGCTTGCTGCTGTACATTTTGCAGGTGTCCAGGGATTCCAGGACCTCAAGGGACCCGAGGACTACCAGCTTCGAAGGTGCCACTCAGTTGTGAAACTATTTTACCTAACGGGCCTTGATTTGGTACGGGTGGGGCTAAGACTGAGTAGTTGAATTGCAGCCTTCACTGGAAACTAATGTCATTGCTTTGGACATTTCATGTGACTTCTATGGTATAGGAGCCAGTTCAGAAAGACTCACTTTTGATAGTTATTAAGAGTAACTCCCTTTTCTCTTATATATCCGTGGTGAGGTAGCTCCTTGGTTTTGCAGTTCATACTTTTGTACCCACTTTAGACAGCCTGAAAGGTAGCGAGAGGTATTAGAAACAGCAGGGAAGTTGTGCTTGCTCAGCATTGGAACACGATTGAACTCAAAAATAGCATAGCATTGCAGGTTAATAGCCCCTTAAAAAAATGAATTATAAAAGATAGATTACACAACAACAGCCCAGATAGTGCATCACGATATTTTCATTCAATGGAATTCTCTGCGGAGGTAATAATGGATGAACTACAGCTACACAGGACAACATGAATAGGTTTTACAAATGCCGTAATAGCCAAAAAAGGCAAAACACAGAAGAATACATTTGGTATGAATCCATTTATAAAAAGTGTGAAAACAGGAAAAACTAACCTATAGTGTCTAGGGATGAAAAATTAAGCAGTGAAGTATCAACAAAAGGCAGGGAGTACTATGATCAAAGTCAGGGGTGTGCTCCGGGGGTGGAGGTGGAAGTGGGCTGTGTCTGGGATGGGGGCTGCATCTGGGTACCAACGACATCCTTTTTCTTGGCCTGGGTGGTGGTAACAAAGACGTTCGCTTTATAATAATTAAGCTGTAATTTATATTTTATTTACTTTTATGTACTTTTTCAAATGGGTTTTAGATATCACAATAAAAAGGAGTCTGTTTTTTTTGTTTTTTTTTTTTTGCGGAAGATTAGCCCTGAGCTAATATCTGCCACTAGTCCTCCTCTTTTTGCTGAGGGAGATTGGCCCTGAGCTAATATCTGTGCCAGTCTTCCTCTATTTTATATGTGGGATGCCTGCCGCAACATGGCTTGTTATGCAGTGCGTAGGTCCGCACCCAGGATCCAAACCAGCAAACCCCGGGCTGCCGAAGCAGAACGTGCAAACTTAACCGCTGCGCCACTGGGCTGGCCCCTGTTCTTTTTTTTAAGAGATCAAATGTAATACTTGCTCATGGGTTCTGCCTTATCTGTCCTTATGGAAGGATTATTTATCTTGGACTGTTTACTAAGTTATGATGTTTTGTTTAGCACAGTTTCCTTTCTCATTGCTTTGCTCAAGTGAGTATTAGAATCATATCCCAAAAGTACAAAGCCCCTGGTATACTGAGCGACAGCTAAGACCTGTGTTAGAGATGAGGAAAGCAAACTTCAGATTGACCCCTTGCCACAAATAAGCCACGCGGCGTTAAACCACAAGTGACTGAGGGAGAGAGGATCAGAACTGAAATATATGTAACCTCGTTGCTGGCAGAAGGGCTTATTCTTTCACGAGCTCTCAAAATTGCCAAAGAAAATAAAATGATCTCTTTGGAAATGTTATCAATTTGCCTGATAAAGAGTTGTGGCGACCACTGCTGTCCTCCATGCATCGTCCTCAGGCCCAGAACTGGCCCTGACACAAGGAGCTGCCAGGTGGGTTGCGAAGGTCGGCCTCCTGTAGGCATCTGGAGGGCCAGCTCCCACAGAGGGCTTCAAAAGTGAGTGCAAGGACAAGAGCCAGCTCCAGAGGGGGCAGACTATCCCCAGACTCAGAGCCGCACCGGCAAAAACTACAACCAAGTTGGAGGGAGGGTCTTGCCTAAACTGCCTCATGATTTTGCAAGTTTGAATTGATGGGAGATGGCTATCATTTATTTTTCTCTTTCCTCCCAGGGTTCTCCAGGTCTCAAAGGCAGCAGAGGACACAGGGGAGAGAGTGGAGACCCTGTAAGTTTTTGTGACCCACCCCCTCTACACACACACACACACACACACACACACACTTATTGATTTTCTTTTTCGTGAAAAGCTTTGCTTTCCTATAAAAAGAGTAGGCGGAGTTCTGTTTCTGTGTTTATTTTTTGTAGTTTTGGGTGGGGAATGGGTTACTTCTCTTTTCCTTTCCTTGTCTGAATCCTAAGGCACTTGCTAAACCTACTTTTTGGGGGGAAGTTGGGAGCAGGCTCACCTACATGTTGCCTGGCACGCTTGTATGGGTGGCAGGGAGCTGGGCATCCCCCTCTCTACCCCTCGCAGAGTGACTTTGGGCCTGCAACCCAGTGCTTCGTACATGGAGAGGGAAGAGGGCAGAGCACCCCCAAGGCGGGGCGTCCTGGTTACATGCCACACAGAGGCTTTCGACTCGCAGTCTTTGATCTTAAAACCAGAGCTCTCACTTGGTTCATCCATCCAATTATAAAAATGGATTTGGAGGAACTGAAACCACATGGGTGGCTCCAATGGGGAGAGGAAAAGTTTAGGAAGCATCCAGCCTGCGTCTCCATCGTCTTAGAATCAAGGCTAGCTCCTTGTCTAGGCAGCAAGTTATGATTAAAAGCAGAGGCTCCAAAGTCAGTCAAGGGCTGACCTAGATGTGAGGCTTAACTGGATTGTTAACTTCTCGATCCTCAGTTTCCTCATCTGTAAACATTTATAAATTCCTCTGAGGCTGTTGTTTACAAAATGACCACTAAAGGGGATGCTCTAAATAACCAACTCTGTTATCTGCAGAGGGGTCTAGAGCCCTAATGAGCAAGGAAGGTCTTTGAGTGTGGGAGCTAGTGTCACCCAATTGCCTGGCTGGAAGCCCACGGCTGGCTGAGAGTCCAGTCAATGGGAAACTGCAGTGTTTAGCTACCTCTCAGCAAGCTGTGGCTCTGGGTGAGGCCTCCTGCTGAGAATAATCCTCAGAATAAAGAGAGGAAAGCAAGCGAAAGGAAAGTCACCTCTCCAGTCACCTACCAGGAAGGAAAAGATTAAGCTCATTGCTAAACAGGTATTTTTCCATACAGCATAGTATCAGCACCTGCCGTGCACCCAGATCCGAGCCAGGCCCAGGGACATGATGCAGGAAGAGACAGCTGTGGGTTCCTGCCCTCAAGGAGCACAACATTGTTCTTGAGATTCATTTTACTCTGGCATTTGCCTGTATTTAAACATTTCCTGGGAGAAGTGGGATTGGCGGGAGATGCACACATCATTGATCTTGAGCATTCTTCCCTGTGTGCATGGTCTGACTTTGGGGATCTTTAACCTGGTGGTCCTTCCCGTGAGCACTGGCTTGGAGTACTGTCACTTCCCATCAACTGCTTCTACTCAGCTCCAGTTCCCAGGCACCAACTTGCTTCTCTGCGGTCAGCAATGCTGAATTTTCCAGGGCAGCACGAGGGCCCTGGGCAAGATGGCAGGCCAACGTGTGTTACTGGAGTATTTGGAATGTGGCTGGAAAGCAAAGCGACTTCCGAACCTTTGGCTGCACTGTCTGACGAGGGCCTTGAAGTGACTGAGCTCCTCCTGCATCTTTGTGTGATGGCCGATCTGTAGGGAAGCCCTGAAGGGTCACAGGGAAAATGTGTGAATAGAGGGGAAAAGTGGAGTTAAATGAACAAGTTTGCGGGAAGATTTGCTTTGTCTAAAGCTCAGAGTGCCCCTGTGACCTAGCTTAACTCTTGAAAAGTAAACTGTTGGCAGCTTCTGGTGAAAGAGTCACTTCAGATACCTGTTTGGGTCCCTTTTCCTAGGGAGGACGAGGAGATACTGGACCCCAAGGAGATAAAGGGACTGCAGGATGTCCAGGGGAGCAGGGTCAGAAGGTAAGGCTCTGCTGGAAATGTTATTTTAAATTGCCTACAACATCATCTCCTTCTCTCCTCCATTCTTTCCCCCCTCGTTTTCTCTCTTCCATCATCCCTTCCTCTTTCCCTTTCTCCGATTATATCTGTTAGTTTCCTCATCTGCAGATTAGTTCTATTTCTTAATAATCGCAAGGAATTTTGTGCACTAATTAAATTCCATCTATAACCTCTTGGTGGTTGTATAGCTGGAAGCAACTAAAGAAATACACAATCACTGTCTTTAGAGAGACAGCCCCTTCCTGCTCCAACAGTCTGATCCATGTTCTGTCTTTGATATGTCAGTGAGAGCTATCTAATCTTTTACAGGGAGCCAGAGGATTTCCTGGATATAAGGTACTATAGTTTCTTCTCAAATTTGATTTCCTCATGGCATTGGTTTCCCAATAAGCATGTAGCAGAGATCTCTTTTGACCTGATTGCTGCCCCTTGCTGTCTCTCAGGGAGAATATGGAGCTGATGGGATTGCTGGACTCGATGGGGAAGAGGTAAGCCGTTATCTTCAAGTACCATAACATCATCCTGAGGTTGATATACATATGTTTTTTTAAATGGGAATTTTGTTCTCTTTGTCTTCTTTTAGGGTGTTCATGGATTTCCTGGAAAAAAGGGAGAAAAAGGTGATCCAGGATCCCAGGTAATACTTTTCAATACATCAAAGAAGGAGAATTTGGTGACACAGCCAGTCTTAATTGCTGTGTGTCAGTGGTTATTAGAGATAAAATTGACACTAGACTTAGCCACATAATGAAGGCCTATTACCACTGAATAGATGCTGCATTTCTGCTTGGAGCAAGTGGGGAACTATGTAATTTTCAAGAATTTCCAGCTAGGAAAATTCAGGCGTACAAGGATAGTCTATGGGCATGTTTTTCAGAAGTCTGAAAATGAGTACTTTTGCCTGTCAGTGGCTTCCATGTTCTCTTTATTGCATCAGAAAAAAATTGACCAGAGAAAGAGACAAAATTGCTTTGGTGGCCTTGATATAGCAAATGACAGTGAAAGTTTTTATTTTAAATTCATTTCAACACTCATTAATATGTGCCTACTTAGAACTAAGCAGCTGTGCTTTTATATTCTGGTCCATTTATTTATCAAATATTTTTGAATACCTGGCATATGCCAGGCACCGCGTTATGTGCCAAAGAATCAGAGATGAACCACACTGTCTTTGTCCTCAGGGATCCCATGGTGTAGCTGGGGAGACAGACAGATCAACAGCTAATGCTAACACAGAATGTGATTAGGGCCATGTGGCAGGCATCTACATGGGAGCCCAGAGAAGGACCCCTAACTCAGCAGGGGAGGGAGGGAGGGAGTTCAGGAAGTCTTTCTGGAACAAATGGTACCTAAGCTGAAGATGAATAGGAATTAGCAAGACATGGAGGAAGGGCATTCCAGACAGAGGGAACAGGATAAGCAAAGACATGGAGGCTTGGGGGTGCTGCCTGGTATGAGCATTAGAGTACAGGTAGAGGGAGGTAAAGTTCAAGAGGTAGTGGGAAGAGATGAGGAAGGTATTGGTGAGCCATGCAGAAGAGTTTGGTTTTTAACCGTTAAGCAATGGGGAGCCTTTGAAAGATTTTAAGCAGGGGGATCACAGTTGAATTTACATTTGAGAAATATTACTTGGCGGTAGTGTGGAGGCTGTGTTGGAGATGATATAGATGAGAGACAAAGATGAGAGGTGGATCTGTAATAATCAAGGTGGGAAGTGATGAAGGCTTCAAGTAAAGCAATGGCAGTGAGGACGAGGAAGACATATTCAGGGCATAGCAGGGCCCAGACTGGAGCAAGATCCTAGGGGGCAAAATTTGGAAGCATTCACTCTCAGAGTTATGCAGAGTGAGTGCCTCCCTAAATTTTACACCCTCAGTGACTTGCTTGTCTTCCCCTAGTCCTGGCTCAGGGACACAAGATTTCTAGATCTAGATGACCAGAGGAGCAGGAAATGAGGAGTCAGGCAAAATGCCTGCAAGGATCCTGGCTTGGCAAGTTTAGTTGGAACAGTTGAGTTTGAGGTGACAATGGAATATCCCTGCGGAGGTTTGCAGCGGGTGTCAAAGGTTGCTAGACTGGCTGGGATGTCTAATACAGTACCGGGGAGCAATATGTGACTTATTATTAAATTCAGATTAAAGTGAAAAATTCTGCAGTTTAGTTGTACTAACCACATTTCATGTGCTCAATAGCCACATATGGCTGGTGGCTGCCATATTGGACAGTGCAGATAGAGAACACTTCCATCACTGCAGGAAGTCCTACTGGACAGCACTGTGCTAGACCGTAGGAAGGTTTCCCGTTTCTCAGCCTCACTACAGGTAATTCCGACCATAGGTTTAAAAGTGGACTTAGCACTGCTTGAGATGTCTAAGGGAACCTGGCTGGGAGAGAAGAACATAGATCGTTTTGTCTAATTGATTTCCCCTGCTAAATACACACAACACTTGACATTTTAATGCCATTATAAAACCCTCCTACAAGCTAACTCAGAAGCTCATTTTGTGTTTTTCAGGGCCGCCCAGGTTCCAGAGGCCCCCCTGGGGGATACGGGGAGAAGGGCTTCCCAGGGGACCCTGTAAGTTACTCGGGCTCGGTTGGCTCTGAATTGTGTGGTTGCTCCAAGTTCCTGTCTCCTCTCCCTCGTGTCTCCTGCTAACCTGTAGGCAGAGGCTTGTCTTGGGAGTCGGGGTGCTGCATGTTGACCGAGGCTTATTTGTCTGGGAAAAATCTGTCTGTGTTTAATCTGGGCTGATTATATTAAAAATTCAGAACTGGGAACTAGCATTCCATCTTAATCATCTTTATGGTCCATTGAAAGTTTCAAGTTCCTTTGGGGGGAAATTTCCATAGTTTTGCTTATTGGGCTTCTAATGTTGCAGATTCCCTATGTGCAGACATCAGTTTCAGGGGGCTCTTACTATACTCTTGAGGGAGTAGCATGTTTGGACCAGTGTACCAGTGAAGCTACTGATACAAGGAAAGGAAAATCACCATGGCTTCAGCAAGCACTCTTAGAACTCCTCATTTATCGTCAAACCCCCTTCAAACTTGGGGAAATATTACTTTCATTTTTTTCATAAATCTGTGAGTTTCAAATGTGGAGAATTTTCTCAAACCTCTCATCACTTAACCCAAATTAGCTTAGTATTTGAATATTGTACCATTTTGCAAAAAAAAAAAAAATAATGCTGATACTTCTTGATTCTGAAATACCTTTTAAATCTTCCTCTAGGGTAATCCAGGACGAAACAGTGACATCAAAGGACAAAAGGGCTCCCGAGGAGAACAAGGAAGACAAGTAAATCGGATCTACTTTCTACACATAAGTTGATTAATTCTGTTACTGAGCTGAGGCTTTTATAGAATCTAAATTAATTAATTAGTAAAATAAGTAACTCTTCTGTAATTTAACAAACCTCTCTAAGTTCACATTTACAAGAGCCTGACTTTCTTAAAATAAAGCATGTCCATAGAAGGTTACACTTCTATGAGCAAAATCACTCATCTTCCGGAGGATGATATTATGTGGGAAGCTGGTGGTAGGAGAACATGTTGCTGTACCATCTTCCTCTTAAAGATTCTAGCCTCACACGTTTGTTCTCCTGTTTTAATAGTTCTTGAGGTTTTGGTGCTGATGCTTCTGTATGTAATTTACTCAGAATCATTGCCTTATGATCTTGGGGGGACGATTATATTTCTAGGGTAGAACCGGACAGAAAGGAACGCAAGGCAGTCCTAATTCCAGAGGAGGCAGGGTAAGTGTTCCCTTGGACATTTATTTTCCCTCTTTATCACCTGAAGCTGCCACAGAGGCATTCAGAATATTTTTTTTGCTGCAGATTCGGCTGATCCAGGGCTGATAAACTGGCACTATTGTCATTTGGGGCCAATAATTCTTTGTTGTGAGGGGCTATCCTGTGCATTAGAGGATGTTTTGCAGCATCCCTGGTCTCTACCCACTAGATGTCAGTAGCACCTCCTCCCCTCAGTTGTGACATCCAAAACTGTCTGCAGATACTGCCCAATGTCTAGGCGGGGAGGCGGAGTGGCGGGGGGGGGGGGGGGGGGGGGGGGGGGGGG